>NW_017670927.1:251923-280851 GCF_001879085.1 Nicotiana attenuata
TATATATATATATATATATATATATATATATATATCAAATGATTTAAATTTAAGTAAAGTTAAATGTTGGGATTGCTTAATAAAAATGGGAAACCCCTAAGTTGTTCACTGTTGGCTTGTCTAGCAACGATGTTGGACGCCATCATGGCCTGATATGGAGTTGGGTCGTGATAGCTTACCTGCTCTATGTTCTTAATTGTATTAATTATATATCTTCATCATTTCATGCCTTTATCGTCTTTAACTTACTTGTCGCACTTTATTAGGTTATATCTTTATGTGATCTCTTGGCTCTTCCCGTGTTAATGATTTGTCGAGGTTTGTGAATTTGATATATCTGTTGTTCTCTGTTGGTAGTCGTAGTTCCTTGGTGTTTTATACGCACTAGTACCTTTTGTGTTGAAATGTTGGAATTGGTTGTGTTGAGTTGTTAATGAATATTGAATTGATATTGGGAATAGGTTGCACGCCGCAACAGATATTGATATAAAATGGAATGGGTTGCATGTCACAACAGATATTGATATGATATTGGGATCAGGTTGCATGCCGCAATAGATATTATAATAATATTGGGATAGGCTTGCGCCCGCAACGGAATATGACGTATTGTAATATTTGTAGCTGTAATGCTTAATTTCAGTACTGTGATATGAGGATATTGAGATGATGTTATTCTGGGGCCCTCTGTTAGTTGACCTTCGGGTTCCCTTCCTATGAGTTTATCAGTTTTACTCTATATTCTTTGTATTTTATTTATTACTCGTACAAGTTTATCGTGAGTGTCTTGTCATTTCCTCATCACTACTTTGTCAAGGTTAGGCTTGATATTTATAGAGTAGATGTGGTCGGTTGTACTCATACTACACTTTTACACTTATTGTGCAGATTCCGGTGTTGGTTCTAGCGGCGTGTAACAGAGTTTGGTCGGACCCGACTCGTTCAAGAGACTTGAGGTAGAGTTGCACGACGTTCACAGTCCTTGAAGTCCCCTACTATCCTGTTTTACTATTTATCTAGTTTCAGGCAATTGTATTTTATTTCAAATCATATTTATAGTATTTAAGTTGTTCATGTACTTGTGACTCCGAATTTCTGGGATTTGTATAAAATGCTTTAATTTTGCGTTTATTACATGTATTTCAGAGTTTGTCAATCGTTAATTATACTACTCTATTTTTAAATTATTAAAATTAGTCAATTCTTTAGCTAACGTTGGCTTGCCTAGCAAGTGGATGTTAGGTGTTATCACGGCCCCATGGTTGGAATTTCTGGTCGTGACAACAACTTTAATATAAATTTTGTATGTATATTGCATATCATGTGTTCTTCATCTTCTTCGAGTTTTAATTTGAAAATTCAGCCAAAATCAACTTCAATCTTTACCAAATACCCTCAAAATTGAGATATAAACCCCAAAGAGTATCCCCAATTATTTGCAACAACACCCAATCTAGATAAATAATATTTTTAGAAAACCCAAATTCGAATTCAAAGCTTTGAAGCTTTTTAATGGATTTCAATGATGGAGAGTCAAATGCCTTCAAAATACATTAATTAATAATTCCAATTCGAACACCAACTGTACAACATGAAAGGAATTTGCTAAGTTAAAACTCTATAGTCAAACGATTGAAATCCATTGATGAATTCCCTGAAGATGAAAGAGAGAAAGGGGATGAGAAAAAAGAGAGAGAAGCAGGGGAAAACAAAGGAAGAAAAATAGGGGCCGAGAAAGAAAGAATAGAAATGGAGAGAGACGGGGAGCAAGGAAGAGATCGGAAAGAAAAATTAGATTCTCTTTAAATTCCTATAGGATACTCATTTAATACTAATTTGTACGTATATATTTGGTAAATTGTATATTAATTTGTAATTGAATTAAAACTTTGATAGTGAGGATAAATAAATTTTAGAAGTAGTAGAGCTAAGTAAAAATCTCTAAATTGCATTTAGGCAAAAAGTTGTTGCTATGCCCCTTAAAGACTAGTAAAATTAAGTCGATCAATATGAAATGGAAACATAAGTATTCTGCTTCCGTTTCACAGTATTTATTCCTTGGTGGAAAGAGGAAAGCAAGTAAAGATTGGAAGTTAGAGTTATTCTAATGTGACCAATTGACTCTTGAAAGGAAAAGCTAATGAAAAAGTTGTCTTGTCCCAGACTCCTCTAAAATTCCACTTACTATATGTTCTACCTTTTATAGAAGACTTTCTTTTTACTTCTGTAGTTCTGTACATGCATGCGCTCACTAATATGCACTCGCTCACTTTTAAAGTGTCAGCTCTAGTGTTTTTTATTTTACCTGTACTGTGCTGCCAACACTTTTCTTCTTAGCTTCACCACCATATAAAATAAGTTCATTTAATATTAGATATTTTCTCGCTATGTAGTTATTAGTTATAATTTATTATTGACTGTAACATTTTGTAATACCGCTCCACTAGAGAAAATAAACATCAATTCAGACCTTTCAAGCTTCCTCCCAAAAGCAACATGTTTATCTTCTGCAAAACATATAGAATACATAATCTATATTAATACATACTGAATATTTTATATATATAAAATACTTTAATTTGTTTCATAAGAAATATGTTTATGTAATTTATCATGGTATAGTGTCAGCCCAGTTACTCAAATCCTATCTGAAGCATAAAATAGGAAGTTAACATAAGCGTGCACGTGTACATATGAGGTTTCAAGATATACACATAACTAGGCATTCTTCAGATTTGAAATCTCACCATTTTTAATCTAAGGAGACATGTATAATCCAATAGAAATAATGTTAAGTATGAAAAACAAACTAGCAATAAAAGCATTAGTGTGTCATTCATTAAAAAAATTATAAGCTATAATATGTTTTTGAATTACTCAATTATTATCTAGTCAATGTAATGTTAGGTAATAACGATCGTTAATGCAACGGATAATATTAGAAGTAAGAGAAACTCTACAACCTACAGATAAAATAAATACCGTAAATACTGTTCACGTTTTACTCGAAAGTTAAAGCCATCACAGGAGTTTACAAAAACCATAAGAAATGTATTATACATAATCCGAAGTATAGTGAATAAAACCTTCGCGCGAAGGAAAATTATAAAATAAATACAAAATATATATCATTCCTTCCAATTCTTCCCGATCTTTGTTCTTGTCGTAATGAAGAAGTCTTCCCGCTTAGGGTCAATTTGTGTTTGGACAGCAGAATCCATGAGATGTACCTGGCACCACTTGGCCTGCTCCAGTTGGATTACTAAACAATCAACTTTTTTCCTTATTCTTAGACCGAGAACCCCCTTTTACGACATGATCGGTCATTTTGTGTATTGTAACTCCGTTCTCCTATTTATTATCTCTTCTATGTTCATTATGGTTATGTGACTTGCCGGGGTGGTCGGATTGTTTTCGGGAAAGTTTTAAAGTGAATTGGGATACTTAGTCCCAAGTTTGAAGGCTTATGTTGAAAGAGTTGACCGGAGTTTGAATTTTGTGTAGACGACTCTGGAATGGAATTTTGATGATTCCAGTAGTTTCGTATGGTGATTTTGGACTAGGCATAAATCCTGATACTGATTTGGAGGTTCGTATGTCATTTTGGCTTGAATTGACGAAAGTTGGAAAGTTGAAGGTTTGGAAGGTTGAGAGATTTGACTGAGAGTTGACTTTGTTGATATCGGGTTTGGATTTTGATTTCAGGATTTGGAGTAGGTCCGTTGTGTCATTTGGGACTTGCATGCAAAATTTAAGGTCATTCAAAGTTGATTTGATATGTTTCAGCAATGGTTTTATAAGTTGGAAGTTCGTTAGGCTTGAATTGATGTGCGATTCGTGGTTTTGGTGCTGTTTGATATGATTTGAGGCTTCGAGAAAGCATGTATTATATTTTAGGACTTGTTGGTATATTTGGACAGGGTCCGGGGGGCTCGAGTATGATTGCTATCAAGTTTGGATTCATTTTGGATTTAGAGGAACTATTGAATCTGTGCATTTGGTTTCCTTATTCGCGACCGCAAAGAGAGGGTCGCGATTGCGTAGAGTTATTTGGTGGCAGTTGGGATTTGTGCATCACATTCGCGAATACATGGACGCATTCACGATGATTGAGGCAGGTTGTTCACCGCGAACGCGAGCTAGGTGACGCGTTCGCGTAGAAAGGAGGTAAGGCTTAGGGGTGGCAGGTGTTTGTTCTTCGCGATCATGAGACCTGGACCGCAATCGCCTAGATGTAGGGTGTTGACCATCGCGTTCGCTAAGATGTCGCGTTTGCGCAAGAGGTTTTGGCAGCTGATGAGATTTGTGTTTCGCGAACGCGAGTCAACTTCCGCATTCGCGAAGGGAATTGACTGGGCAGACTGTTTAAAATCTCATTGCGAGAGTTAGGTTTTTTTTTTGGTAAGTAAAGATTTTATTTACCAAGTATAATTATGTACAAACTAGCGTATAACAATATTTCCTTTTAGCATAGCTTTGGCTGGACATGAAGCCCCAACTTGAAGCTACCTAATACTGAGATTCTACTATACTCCTGGCATTACCCTTAGGCCGTTTCAGGGTACCAGTTCATCTGTTTCATTACTCTCATTAGCCTAGGAAACCAACTAGCCCTCACATGGATTTCCTGAATTGATCAATCGAGTTACATCTTTGGCTGATCTCTTCTTCTTCTTCTTGAAAATGACACAATTTCTTTCCTGCCAGAAATGGTAAATCGTTGCTGAAAGGTCATTCTACATACTGTAGCCCCAACACTCTTGCCTTTCGTAAACTTCTCTATCCATTGAATCTCTTCTTGCCACTTTTTCTTCATTCTCTGTATTCTTTGCCAGTACAGCAGCTGCTGCCATATTCTTCAAGTGACTTCACAATCAAAGAAGAGATGCTGCACTGTTTCATTCTCCTTCTCACACAGTTGACATATTTGATCTGGAATGATACCCTATTTTGCCAATCTATCTTTTGTAGCAAGCCTATTAAGCAATGCTAATCTCAAGATAAAGGCCCACTTTGGCAATCCCTAATTATTACATACTAGCTTTCTCTATGTCACCTTTTGGAAATCACCTTGCATATCTTTATAGATTTGTCGAATTGCGAATCTTTTCATCTGAGAAACATCTTTTTCAATGTATCCAGCAGCCTCAAAGTAGTGTTTAGCCTTGAATATTTTTTGCATGATCCAGGAAGCAGTGTTTGGTTCTGTGCCCCATAAAGTTTTGTCTTTAATGTAGTATGAATGTACCCATATCACCCATAGTTTCTCTTTCTTTGTGTAGATGTTCCATAGAAGCTTACATGTTGTTGCTTTATACCACATCTCGATATCAATGAAGTTAAGACCCCCTGCTACCTTAGGAGCACAAAGCTTTTCCCAAGAAATTAGTGCTTTTTTTGTAGGTTCAGCAACCCCTGTCCATAGAAATCTTCTACATATAACTTTAATGAACTGTATTATTTTCTTAGGTAAGATGAACATTGAGTCCAGAAAGTTTGTACAACAAACAGGACAAATTTCACTAGCATAGCTCTTCCTGCATAGGATAGGAACTTTGTAGTCCAGTATTGAATTCTTCCTAGCATCTTATCAATCTGTAATTCACTTTTATAGCTGTTAGTATCTTTGTGATAAGGGGATCTCCTAGATACCTAAAGGGTATATCACCTTTAGAGTAGCCAAGTAGCTCCATGATTTGCTTCTGCACCTGCGAACTAACTCTACCAAAGTAGACATTGCTTTTGTTTGGGTTTGCTACTAAGACTGAGGCTGCGGAAAAGATTTTGAACTGATTATAGAGTATACTAATAGACTGATGATCTCCTTTACAAAATAATAATAGGTCATCAGCAAATCCCAGTTGCACCGGATTGACTTTTGCACATTTAAGCGGATCACCCTGCCTTAGTCCTTTCTTTGCTTAAGGGGTGTTGTTGGCTTGCCATTTATGAGTACTGAATATAAGACTGAAAACAAACATATTATCCATTTGACAAAAATCTCAGGAAATCCCAGCAACTTCATCACTTGCTTAATGAAAACCCACTCAATAGAATCATAAGCCTTTTGCATATCAATTTTCAACATGCACATTGGGGATACATTCTTTCTCCCGTAACCTTTAATTATCTTATGGCTCATAATTATATTGTCAGTAATTAATCTCCCGGTACAAAGGTTGTTTGATAGTTGTTAATTATATCATTCATAACACCCTGCAATCTAGATGTTAGAACCTTAGGGATAATCTTATAAAGGATTGTGCAGCAAGAGATTGGCCTGAACTCCTTGATATTGGCTGGATTCTTCACTTTTGGAATCAAGATGATGATTGTGCAATTGAAGGACTTGCACATTTTAGGAGTAAGAAAGAATTCCATTACTGCATAAGTGATTTCCTCTCCAAAGATTGGCAATGTTTTTGCAAAGAATAAAGCATTGTATCCATCACACCCTGGTGCTTTATTATCCTCAATATCCATCATAGCTTGCTTTATTTCCTCCCTTGTGATTGGTCTGATGAGCTGCAGCTTTTGGCTATGACTTAATATGTAACCATTTTGCATAATGTCTGGCAGGACAACTGGTAACTGAGTAGCAGCTGATCCAAGAAGTCCTTTCTTCGGATCTCCTTTTCAACTTTATCAGGATAATTGATAGGATTGATAGGTTTTCAATATCTTTGCCTTGTATTTTGATGATCTAACAAACTTAATGTCAAGAACCAGATAGGGAACCTGACTCATTTGGATTACACTGCATCTAACAGATTCCAGCCAAATGTGAACTTGCTACAGTTTCAGGAGGTAGGAACCCAGACAAGGACCTGATACTCTTGTGGGTTCCTCACGACAGTACAAAGTCAATTAGACACAGCTGGAAACGAAGATTATGCCGCACTGCACTGTTTCCAGCACCCACTCATTCTCTAACCAACTCAAGTGCTCACATCACTTCAAGTGATCATTCTCAAGGTGTACCTACAATGAGTCTATACAAAGCATCATTCAAGTTACTCAACTCAAGACAATCTGGGCGGTGTGCACAAGGACCAGATCAGGAACATGATCCCTTGGTACTTCTCTGACAGAAGTCCAAGTCAACTATACAGCTGGAACGCAACTGAGTGACTGATCGCAACTGTAAAAAGAGGAACACAACAGGGACCTGGTCCCTTAGGGTTCTCTGACAGAAGTACAAGTCAACTACAGCTGGAAAGCAATTGCAGAAAGTGACTGACTGCAACAGTGTAACAGACAGTGCAACAGTCACTTCCCATTGAGATTGGACATCACTAAGGATGTCTTATGTAGTATAAACCTTATGCAAGACACAAGTTTCAGGTTCCAACGCTTGCAAACACAGGAAAGTAAAATATTCTCTCAAGTATTCAAGAACCTTTCTCAAGAACAGAGCTGCTGCAACCTCAAGGACCTGATCCAAGATCGAAGATATTTTAAGTCCTTAGGTTTGTAGAGTCTTTGTAATTTGTTCTTCATTGTAACTCCTATCCAGCTTTCTTAGAAGCATTGATTAGGTTGAGTCATAAGAAAAATCCTTTGTAACCATAGGGTGACAAAGTGGCTTGTGGTGGAAATATCACAAGTTAGTCAAAGCCTTTGTAACCGTAGTGTGACAAAGTGGCTTGTGGTGGAAATACCACATGTTAGTCAAATTCTTTGTAACTAGGATAGTTATGGAGTGGCTTGTGATGATAGCATCACAAGTTAGTTGAAGTCTTTGCAATAGAGTTATTGTAAAGTGACTTGTAATAGGGAGGTTGCAAGTTAGTGAAGTTAAAAGCCTACAGGTGTAGGTCGTGGCTTTTTGATCCCCTTGTGTGGGATTTTTCCACGTATAAATCCACGACCTTATTTACATTCAACTTTACTAGCATTCACTGCAGAACCCGATAAAGGAACAGGTACTCTGCTATTTGGTGGACTCACACAAACTTAACACTGTACCAAACTGATAAAGGACCAGATCCCTATACAATTTGGTTCATCAGTACTTTCAGAGGAAACACATAGAGAACCCGGTTCTCTACACAGTCTGGTGGACGCACAGTCTCTAACAAGTGGTATCAGAGCAGGTTCTTCCTATCAGGCTAACACCTAGGAAGGATCCTCATGGCTGCTCCACCAACTCTTGAAAGGAGAAAACCAAAGAAGGAAAAGTACCGGGTACTTAAAGCTGCTAACAATGATTCGAGTGAGGAAGACAGTTACATGGCTTACATAACCAATAGGTTGCAGAAGATGGTCAGAAGAGATGGAGAAGTTCTAGAAAGGGACAGCTCTAACAGATCAAAGAACAATGATCTTTGTTACAAGTGCGGAAAGGCTGGACACTTCATGAAAAATTGTCCTCTATTGAAGAAAGAATTCTCCAAGAACTTCAAGAGAAAAAGGCCAGCTGAATATGACTCAACCTTTGCGTTGATGGCACAGCCAGATGATGATTAAGAAGAAGACAACAAAGAGGTAAATTTCAGGGATGTTCAGAGAAATCTCAAATCCTATTCTCCAAGAAAACTCATGTCTTTAGCTAACGCATTAATCAATGCCTTTCATAGTTTTGTGGAGGATAGGGATTATTTGACCTTAGAATTAATAGAATCTGAACAAACTAGAGACTACTTAGTAGCTGTAGTTACTGACCATAAGAGAACCATTGAAACTTTCAGAAAAGAAAAGAATGATCTTTTAGCATAAATTAATGACCTAAGGAAATCAATAGTGAAACCTGAGATTAAGTCAAAACCTGAAAATTCTGGAAAAGGAAAGGAGAGAGCCAGTGAGGAACACATTAGTCTTGAAAATGAGTTGAAAGCTGCTAGAACTAGGATATGTGGTGAACTCGAGAAAAATAGGCAGCTTCAAGCTAAATTGAAGAGAGTAAAAAGTGATCTTGAGAAATCTCTCAATTGGACCTGGTCCTCAGATGCTGTCACTGCCATGTACTTCAACAATAGTGGAAACAGGCAGGGAATCGGGTTCCAAAAGGAGAAAACTCCTTACAACCCTCACAACAAGTACGTCACAGTTCCTGATAACTGGATGTGTACCCACTGTGGGAACAATTGGGCACCTCAAAGAAAATTGCCAGGCCAGGGCTCAATGTGTTCAGAAAAACAAAGTGCTTACTGACAAAGTGACTACTAACAGGGGACCAGGTACCGCTCGCAAGAAACAAATGTTGCCTGCATGGACAAGAAAAGCCCTTATCCATCCCTTCTATCATAACAAGGGACCCAAACTAGTTTGGGTTCCTAAATCTAACCCATAATTTAGATGTGCAGGGAACAATGGGAGGAAGGGAACTGCAATAGATCATGGACAGTAGATGCTCAAAGCACATGACTGGAAATACCATGGATTTTCTCTCACTGAAAGCCCTGCAAGGAAGGGATGTACCCTTTGAAAAGTGGAAAGAAGGGGTACATTCTAGGTATGGGGAAGAAAACAAGGTAGAAGTTCATAACTAAGCTGGTGATATAAGCTGCTTGAATGCAGTTGACAATGATTCGAAGACATGGCATAACGGATTGGGGGGATACAAGTGTCACACTTCTGGATATATTGATGAAGAAGGACCTGGTCCATGGTCTGTCGAATTCAAAGTTCAAAGAACACGGAGCATGCAAGTCCTATAGGAATAGTAAGCAGGAGTGAAAAGAGGTGCATGATCTGACCTCTCGTGAACAAAACCTCCTATGAGTTGCTCAATGGAAGAAAACCAAAGATAACTCATCTGAGAATCTTTGGATGAAAATGCTATGTTCTCAATAACGGGAAGGGCCAGCTTGGGAAGTGTGATGCAAAAAGCGAAGAAGGAATCCCTCTGGGATACTCCTCCCAAAGAAAAGCCCACAAAGTCTACAACAAAATAGCACACTATGTGGAAGGAAGTGTTCATGTACTATTCAACGAGACATCCTCCTCTAAAAAGGAGGAAACAGTGGTGATTAAGATAATGAACCACTTTTGGTCCCTGGGAAATATCTGGAGTTTCAAATGGGAAGGCTGATTTGATGAGTAAGATGAAGGAGACAGGTGAGAGACAATGCAACATCCTCTTCTACTTCTCAAGAGGAACCTGTTACTTCCATTACTAACCCTAGCCTTCTCAGCATTTCTATCCAACATAGAACGCATAAAATATCAAGGAAGCCTTGTGGGATGCAGACTGGATTACTAAAATGCAAGAGGAACTGCATCAATTTAAAAGAAACAAGGTATCGCACCTGGTACCTAGACCCACAGACAGAACCATCATAGGGACCAGGTGGGTATTCAAGAATGAGCTGGATGAACATGGAAATGCTACAAGGAACAAAGGAAGGCTTGCTGTCCAAGGATTCAATCAGGAGGAAGGGATCAATTATGATGAGACTTTTGGCCCAGTAGCTCGCATGTAAGCTATTAGAATCCACATTGCCTTTGCTTCACATATGGAATTCACCTTATTCCAAATGGATGTGAAGAGTGCCTTCCTGAATGATTTTCTCAAGGAAGAAGTCCATATCAAGCTACCTCCAGGTTTTTGAACGTCATGTATATCCTGAACATGTATTCAAATTGGATAAGGCACTGTACGTATTGAAGAAGGCCCCTAGAACCTGGTAGGAGAGACTATCCAAGTTTCTCTTGGAAAATGGCTTCACAAGAGGAAAGATTGAGTATACATTGTCTTTAAAGAAATAGGGAAGGAACCTGCTCATTGATCAAATTTATGTGGATGACATCATGTTTGGAGCTACAGCTAACTTATTATGTGAAGAATTTGCTAAACTCATGGGAAGTGAGTTTGAGATGAGTACGATGAGGCAACTGAATGTCTTCCTGGGTCTTCAAGTGAAGTAGTCCATAAAGGGAACGTGTATTAGTTAGCAATGCAAACTCTTGAAAAGGATTGATATGGAAGCATGAGAATCATTGGATCTCTACTCTACCTTTCTGCCAGCAGGCCAGACATTGTATTCAGTATGTGATTACATGCAAGATTCCAATCAAATCCCGAGGAATCTCATCTGAAGGCTGCTAAGAGAATTCTGAGATATTTGGGCACACAAAACCTGGTTCTGTACTATCCTTCAGGGGACAGTTTTGAACCTTATTGGTTATGCTAACGCTGATTATGCAGGTTATCTGGTGAACAGGAAAAGCACATCTTGAATGGCTCATTTCCATAGATCATGCTTTATCTCATGAGGTATAAGGAAAAAAACTTAGTAGCTTTCTCAACAGCTGACGCAGAATATGTTGCAGCTGCAGTGATGTGCTCATTCACTGTGGATCAAGGGACTATGTGGAAAAGGGTCTTATTTGTATAAGTTTTTGTTGCACGGAAGATCAGATTGAGATATCTTCACAAAGCTCTGAGCAGGGAATACTTTGAGAAACAAGATGGCATTGGTATTAGTTGAACCTAATCGAGAACCTGTTTCTGCTGACATGACTGTGATAGTCACACTAAGGTAAAATTGGCTAAAGTATTTTCTGACTAGGCCTAACTCACATCAATACCGTTTCAGGTAAACACGCATGATGATCATAGAAGCTAAAGGTACAATGTTGAACTTAGGTGGAGAGCTGCAAAAACCCTTTTACAAAAATAGGTCAGGAACTTGGTTCCTGCACCACAGGTTAGTAGTAATGTGTTTTTCGCATGCTTGTTCAAATAAAAAGGATAGCAAAATTAATTCAACTGCCACATCATCCGACTTTTCAGACCAGCAGTTCTAAACCATTGTCTCCCTTTGCATCTTTTTCCTTCAGAACTCTCTACCACTTCTCTCACCATGGCCAACGAATAATCGTCTTTTTCTCTTGCCATCAACATAACTCCCACATCTCCTCCTCCTTTAACACCATCACCAGAAACCCACTTCTTCATTATCCCTGATACTACTGTACACATATAGATCCTCATCTCCAGTCACCTCGACTCCAGTTTCACTTCCATGTGTTGCAAACCCTACTTCTCCTTTATTCCTGAATCTCAGAGGGAAGAAACTCCATTCTTAGGGGATGGAAGAACTCTGGTGCTTTTTGAGTCTCCGGTTCATGACACCATCATAGAAGAATCTGTTGAAGAACCTGATTCTCTTTCAGCTGAAACAAACCAGGTGGTTGTAGAAGAAAGAGGCTTTTGAGTCTGCCTTGCAGAAGGGTAAGCAGAGTATTAAAAAAAAGGAAGAGGTTGATGAAATAGGGGGAAGCTGTGGCTGATAAACACATTACAGTGGTTGAGGTTGAAAAAGATGTTGTGGAGGAACCTAGTTCCTTAGTGATAAGATCTACAAAAGGTTGTGGCTGAGAAAGATTTGTTTGAGGGTGACATTGTGGCTGTTGCAAGCAGAAATGGGAAGTTTATTGAAATATCTAGAAAATAAAGGTGGGAAACTGTGGGAGGACCTGGTTCAATGAAGACCATTCTAAGTGACAGTGGCCTTGGGTAGGAGAGTTAACTCAGAAAAAGTCTTGTGGGGTCGCACGCTTGCCCGACAATCTAGGAGATGGCAGGTATGAAACAAGTTCTGGAGTTAGGCAACTAGTGGAGAACCTGCGGGAGAAACTGCTTGACTAACAGTTGTCTGCAACTACCCTCATAGACCTAGCTCTCAAAACCATTGCTGCCTCCTCCTCCAAGCCTCCCTCTTCTAGTGCCCTCTAGGATCCTCTCAGTGGCCAGTTATCTTTTGCTCTGATGACTTTGTGGCTGTTGTTTCTCTTTTTGTTTGTCTTTTTGTGATGGCATGTTGGATTCCATCATTGCTGCTCCTGTTGAAATAGTCAAATTTCCTATCAATAAAACAACTCTTCTTTTGCTTGTACAATGCTTGTTTTCCCTTTTGCTTCTCTTTTCTATCATGATTGTGTGCACATATGTGGCATGAGTTAGCGTTGTTGGACTTCTTTATGCCTTTTTGTCTGATTGTGTCTTTTTGTTGATGCCAAAAGGGGGAAGAATAGAGTCAGGGGGAACATATGTCAGGGGGAAGAATAGAGTCAGGGGGAACATATGCAGTTGCTGGTACCTTATCTTGTTAAGTCAAATAGTAATCAATGTTCAAAGTTTGTCATCATCAAAAAGGGGGAAATTGATGGACTTAAGGTCTTTTAATCTATGTTTTGATGATCTAACAAACTTTCTGTATGGAACCAGATAAAAGACCAAGAATGATAGTAAAGTGTTAGGGGGAACCTGTGGTCTCCTGATATTCAATTTGGTTATCTGAACTCTAACTCCTTGTTTTCAATACTAAATTTGTCATCATCAAAAAGGGGGAAATTGATAGGATTGATAGGTTTTCAATATCTTTGCCTTGTGTTTTGATGATATAACAAACTTAATGTCAAGAACCAGATAGGGAACCTAACTCATTTGGATTACACTGCATCTAACGGATTCCAGCCAAATGTGAACTTGCTACAGTTTCAGGAGGTAGGAACCCAGACAAGGACCGGATACTCTTCTGGGTTCCTCAAGGCAGTACAAAGTCAATTGGACACAGCTGGCAACGATGATTATGCCGCACTGCACTGTTTCCAGCACCCACTCATTCTCTGACCAACTCAAGTGCTCACATCACTTCAAGTGATCATTCTCAAGGTGTACCTACAATGAGTCTATACAAAGCATCATTCAAGTTACTCAACTCAAGACAATCTGGGCGGTGTGCACAAGTACCAGATCAGGAACATGATCCCTTGGTACTTCTCTGACAGAAGTCCAAGTCAACTATACAGCTGGAACGCAACTGAGTGACTGATCGCAACTGTAAAAAGAGGAACACAACAGGGACCTGGTCCCTTAGGGTTCTCTGACAGAAGTACAAGTCAACTACAGCTGGAAAGCAATTGCAAAAAGTGACTGACTGCAACAGTGTAACAGACAGTGCAGCAGTCACTTCCTATTGAGATTGGACATCACTAAGGATGTCTTATGTAGTATAAACCTTATGCAAGACACAAGTTTCAGGTTCCAACGCTTGCAAACACAGGAAAGTAAAATATTCTCTTAAGTATTCAAGAACCTTTCTCAAGAACAGAGCTGCTGCAACCTCAAGGACCTGATCCAAGATCGAATATATTTTAAGTCCTTAGGTTTGTAGAGTCTTTGTAATTTGTTCTTCATTGTAACTCCTATCCAACTTTCTTAGAAGCATTGATTAGGTTGAGTCATAAGAAAAATCCTTTGTAACCATAGGGTGACAAAGTGGCTTGTGGTGGAAACATCACAAGTTAGTCAAAGCCTTTGTAACCGTAGTGTGACAAAGTAGCTTGTGGTGGAAATACCACAAGTTAGTCAAATTCTTTGTAACTAGGATAGTTATAGAGTGGCTTGTGATGATAGCATCACAAGTTAGTTGAAGTCTTTGCAATAGAGTTATTCTAAAGTGGCTTGTAATTGGGAGATTGCAAGTTAGTGAAGTTAAAAGCCTACAGGTGTAGGTCGTGGCTTTTTCGTCCCCTTGTGTGGGATTTTTCCACGTAAAAATCCACGGCCTTATTTACATTCAGCTTTACTAGCATTCACTGCAGAACCCGATAAAGGAACAAGTACTCTGCTATTTGGTGGACTCACACAAACTTAACATTGTACCAAACTGATAAAGGACCAGATCCCTATGCAGTTTGGTTCATCAGTACTTTCAGAGGAAACACATAGAGAACCCAGTTCTCTACACAGTCTGGTGGACGCACATTCTCTAACAAGTGGTATCAGAGCAGGTTCTTCCTATCAGGCTAACACCTAGGAAGGATCCTCATGGCTGCTCCACCAACTCTTGAAAGGAGAAAACCAAAGAAGGAAAAGTACCGGGTACTTAAAGCTGCTAACAATGATTCGAGTGAGGAAGACAGTTACATGGCTTACTTAACCAATAGGTTTCAGAAGATGGTCAGCAGAGATGGAGAAGTGCTAGAAAGGGGGAGCTCTAATAGATCAAAGAACAATGATCTTTGTTACAAGTGCGGAAAGGCTGGACACTTCATGAAAAATTATCCTCTATTGAAGCAAGAATTCTTCAAGAACTTCAAGAGAAAAAGACCAGCTGAATATGACTCAACCTTTGCGTTGATGGCACAATCAGATGATGATTAAGAAGAAGACAACAAAGAGGTAAATTTCAGGGATGTTCAGAGAAATCTAAAATCCTATTCTCCAAGAAAACTCATGTCTTTAGCTAACGTATTAATCAATGCCTTTCATAGTTTTGTGAAGGATAGGGATTATTTGACCTTAGAATTAGCAGAATCTGAACAAACTAGAGACTATTTAGTATCTGTAGTTACTGACCATAAGAGAACCATTGAAACTTTCAGAAAAGAAAAGAATGATCTTTTGGCAGAAATTAATGACCTAAGGAAATCAATAGTGAAACCTGAGATTAAGTCAAGACCTGAAAATTCTGGAAAAGGAAAGGATAGAGCTAGTGAGGAACACATTAGGCTTGAAAATGAGTTGAAAGCTGCTAGAACTAGGATATGTGGTGAACTCGAGAAAAATAGGCAGCTTCAAGCTGAATTGAAGAGAGTAAAAAGTGATCTTGAGAAATCTCTCATGTGGACCTGGTCCTCAGATGCTGTCACTGCCATGTACTTCAACAATAGTGGAAACAGGCAGGGAATCGGGTTCCAAAAGGAGAAAACTCCTTATAACCCTCACAGCAAGTACGTCACAGTTCCTGATAACTGGATGTGTACCCACAGTGGGAACAATGGGCACCTCAAAGAAAATTGCCAGGCTAGGGCTCAATGTGTTCAGAAAAACAAAGTGCTTACTAACAAAGTGACTACTAACAGGGGACCAGGTACCGCTCGCAAGAAACAAATGTTGCCTGCATGGACTAGAAAATCCCTTATCCGTCCCTTCTATCGTAACAAGGGACCCAAACTAGTTTGGGTTCCTAAATCTAACCCATAATTTAGATGTGCAGGGAACAGTGGGAGGAAGCGGACTGCAATAGATCATGGACAGTAGATGCTCAAAGCACATGACTGGAAATACCATGGATTTTCTCTCACTGAAAGCCCTGCAAGGAAGGGATGTACCCTTTGGAAAATGGAAAGAAGGGGTACATTCTAGGTATGGGGAAGAAAACAAGGTAGAAGTTCGTAACTAAGCTGGTGATATGAGCTGCTTGAATGCAGTTGACAATGATTCGAAGACCTGGCATAACAGATTGGGGGGATACAAGTGTCTCACTTCTGGATATATTGATGAAGAAGGACCTGGTCCATGGTATGTCAAATTCAAAGTTCAAAGAACACGGAGCATGCAATTCCTATGGGAATACTAAGCAGGAGTGAAAAGAGGTGCATGATCATACCTCTCCTGAACAAAACCCNGAGGAACTGCATCAATTTAAAAGAAACAAGGTATCGCACCTGGTACCTAGACCCACAGACAGAACCATCATAGGGACCAGGTGGGTATTCAGGAATGAGCTGGATGAACATGGAAATGCTACAAGGAACAAAGCAAGGCTTGCTGTCCAAGGATTCAATCAGGAGGAAGGGATCAATTATGATGAGACTTTTGGCCCAGTAGCTCGCATGGAAGCTATTTGAATCCACATTGCCTTTGCTTCACATATGGAATTCACCTTATTCCAAATGGCTGTGAAGAGTGCCTTCCTGAATGATTTTCTCAAGGAAGAAGTCCATATCAAGCTACATCCAGGTTTTTGAGCGTCATGTATATCCTTAACATGTAGTCAAATTGGATAAGGCACTGTACGCATTGAAGAAGGCCCCTAGAACCTGGTACGAGAGACTATCCAAGTTTCTCTTGGAAAATGGCTTCACAAGAGGAAAGATTGACTATACATTGTCTTTAAAGAAACAAGGAAGGAACCTGCTCATTGATCAGATTTATGTGGATGACATCATGTTTGGAGCTACGGCTAACTTATTATGTGAAGAATTTGCTAAACTCATGGGAAGTGAGTTTGAGATGAGTACGATGAGGCAACTGAATGTCTTCCTGGGTCTTCAAGTAAGTAGTCCATAAAGGGAACGTGTATCAGTTAGCAATGCAAACTCTTGAAAAGGATTGATATGGAAGCATGAGAATCATTGGATCTCTACTCTACCTTTCTGCCAACAGGCTAGACATTGTATTCAGTATGGTATTACATGCAAGGTTCCAATCAAATCCCGAGGAATCTCATTTGAAGGCTGCTAAAAGAATTCTGAGATATTTGGGCACACAGATCCTGGTTCTGTACTATCCTTTAGGGGACAGTTTTCAACCTTATTGGTTATGCTAACGCTGATTATGCAGGTTATCTGGTGGACAGGAAAAGCACATCTTGAATGGCTTATTTCCTTAGATCATGCTTTATCTCATGAGGTATAAGGAAAAAAATTCAGTAGCTTTCTCAACAGCTGACGCAGAATATGTTGCAGCTGCCAAGTGAAGTGCTCATTCACTGTGGATCAAGCGACTATGTGGAAAAGGGTCTTATTTGTATAATTTTTTGTTGCACGGAAGATCAGATTGAGATATCTTCACAAAGTTCTGAGCAGGGAATACTTTGAGAAACAAGATGGCATTGGGATTACTTGAACCTAATCGAGAACCTGTTTCTGCTGACATGACTATGATAGTCACACTAAGGTAAAATTGGCTAAAGTATTTTCTGACTAGGCCTAACTCACATCTATACCGTTGCAGGTAAACACGCATGATGATCATAGAAGCTAAAGGTACAGTGTTGAACTTCGGATGAGAGCTGCAAAAACCCTTTTACAAAAATAGGTCAGGAACCTAGTTCCTGCACCACAGGTTAGTAGTAATGTGTTTTTCGCATGCTTGATCAAATAAAAAGGATAGCAAAATTAATTCAATTGCCACATCATTCGACTTTTCAGACCAGCAGTTCTAAACCATTGTCTCCCTTTGCATCTTTTTCCTTCAGAACTCTCTACCACTTATCTCACCATGGCCAACGAATAATCATCTTTTTCTCTTGCTATCAACATAACTCCCACATCTCCTCCTCCCTTAACACCATCACCAGAAACCCACTTCTTCACTATCCCTGATACTACTGTACACAAATAGATCCTCATCTCCAGTCACCTCTACTCTTCTCCAGTCACCTCATCTCCAGTTTCACTTCCATGTGTTGCAAACCCTACTTCTCCTCTGTTCCTGAATCTCAGAGGGAAGAAACTCCATTCTTAGGGGATGAAAGAACTCTTGTGCTTTTTGAGTCTCCGGTTCATGACACCATCATAGAAGAATCTGTTGAAGAACCCGATTCTCTTTCAGCTAAACAAACCAGGTGGTTGTAGAAGAAAGAGGCTTTTGAGTCTGCCTTGCAAAAGAGTAAGCAGAGTATTAAAAAAAAGGAAGAGGTTGATGAAATAGGGGGAAGCTGTGGCTGATAAACACATTCCAGTGGTTGAGGTTGAAAAAGATGCTGTGGAGGAACCTAGTTCCTTAGTGATAAGATCTACAAAAGGTTGTGGCTGAGAAAGATTTGTTTGAGGGTGACATTGTGGTTGTTGCAAGCAGAAATGGGAAGTTTATTGAAATATCTAGAAAACAAAGGTGGGAAACTGTGGGAGGACCTGGTTCAATGAAGACCATTCTAAGTGACAGTGGCCTTGGGCAGGAGAGTTAACTCAGAAAAAGTCTTGTGGGGTCGCACGCTTTCCCGACAATCTAGGAGATGGTAGGTATGAAACAAGTTCTGGACTTAGGCAACTAGTGGAGAACCTGCGGGAGAAACTGCTTGACTAACAGTTGTCTGCAACTACCCACATGGACCTAGCTCTCAAAACCATTGCTGCCTCCTCCTCCAAGCCTCCCTCTTCTAGTGCCCCTAGGATCCTCTCAGTGGCTAGTTATCTTTTGCTCTGATGATTTTGTGGATGTTTTTCTCTTTTTGTTTGTCTTTTTGTGATGGCATGTTGGATTCCATCATTGCTGCTCCTGTTGAAATAGTCAAATTTCCTATCAATAAAATAACTCTTCTTTTGCTTGTACAATGCTTGTTTTCCCTTTTGCTTCTCTTTTCTATCATGATTGTGTGCACATATGTGGCATGAGTTAGCCTTGTTGGACTTCTTTATGCCTTTTTGTCTGATTGTGTCTTTTTGTTGATGCCAAAAGAGGGAAGAATAGAGTCAGGGGGAACATATGTCAGGGGGAAGAATAGAGTCAGGGGGAACATATGCAGTTGCTGGTACCTTATCTGGTTAAGTCAAATAGTCATCAATGTTCAAAGTTTGTCATCATCAAAAAGGGGAAAATTGATGGGCTTAAGGTCTTTTAATCTATGTTTTGATAATCTAACAAACTTTCTGTATGTAACCAGATAAAAGACCAAGAATGATAGTAAAGTGTTAGGGGGAACCTGTGGTCTCCTGATATTTAATTTAGTTCTCTGAACTCTAACTCCTTGTTTTCAATACTAAGTTTGTCATCATCAAAAATGGGGGAAATTGATAGGATTGATAGGTTTTCAATATCTTTGCCTTGTGTTTTGATGATCTAATAAACTTAATGTCAAGAACCAGATAGGGAACCTGACTCACTTGGATTACACTGCATCTAACGGATTCCAGCCAAATGTGAACTTGCTACAGTTTCAGGAGGTAGGAACCCAGACAAGGACTTGATACTCTTCTGGGTTCTCACGGCAGTACAAAGTCAATTGGACACAACTGGAAATGAAGATTATGCCGCACCGCATTGTTTCCAGCACCCACTCATTCTCTAACCAACTCAAGTGCTCACATCACTTCAAGTGATCATTCTCAAGGTGTACCTACAATGAGTCTATACAAAGCATCATTCAAGCAACCCAAGACATTCTGGGCGGTGTGCACAAGGACCAGATCAGGAACCTGATCCCTTGGTACTTCTCTGACAGAAGTCCAAGTCAACTATACAGCTGGAACGCAACTGAGTGACTAATCGCAACTGTACAAAGAGGAACACAACAGGGACCTGGTCCCTTAGGGTTCTCTGACAGAAGTACAAGTCAACTACAACTGGAAAGCAATTGCAGAAAGTGACTGACTGCAACAGTGCAATAGACAGTGCAGCAGACAGTGCAGCAGTCACTTCCCATTGAGATTGGACATCACTAAGGATGTCTTGTGTTGTATAAACCTTATGCAAGACACAAGTTTCAGGTTCCAACGCTTGCAAACTCAGAAAAGTAAAATATTCTCTCAAGTGTTCAAGAACCTCTCTCAAGAATAGAGCTGCTGCAACCTCAAGGACCTGATCCAAGATTGAAGATATTTTAAGTCCTTATGTTTGAAGAGTCTTTGTAATTTGTTCTTCATTGTAACTCCTATTCAGCTTTCTTAGAAGCATTGATTAGGTTGAGTCATAAGAAAAATCCTTTGTAACCATAGGGTGTCAAAGTGGCTTGTGGTGAAAACATCACAAGTTAGTCAAAGCCTTTGTAACCGTAGTGTAACAAAGTGGCTTATGGTGGAAATACCACAAGTTAGTCAAATTCTTTGTAACTAGGATAGTTATAGAGTGGCTTGTGATGAGAGCATCACAAGTTAGTTGGAGTCTTTGCAATAGAGTTATTGTAAAGTGGCTTGTAATAGGGAGATTGCAAGTTAGTGAAGTTAAAAGCCTACAGGTGTAGGTCGTGGTTTTTTTAATCCCCTTGTGTGGGATTTTTCCACGTAAAAATCCACGGACTTATTTACATTCAGCTTTACTAGCATTCACTACAGAACCCGATAAAGAAACACGTACTCTGCTATTTGGTGGACTCACACAAACTTAACACTGTACCAAACTGATAAAGGACCAGATCACTATACAGTTTGGTTCATCAGTACTTTCAGAGGAAACACATAGAGAACCCGGTTCTCTACACAGTCTGGTGAATGCACAGTCTCTAACAATGATTTAGTATTTGCCCTTCACTACTAGTTAACTTGCTAATGTGGTTCCTTGCCTGTCTATTCTTTATACAGGCATGGAAGTATGCTGAGATAGAGTATCCCAATTTGAGCCATTGCACTCTCGATTTCTCTTTCTACACACTCTCCTCAACCATCAACCATTTATCCAGTTCCATTTTTACTAATCTTTCCTGTTGAATTGTTTCTGCATCACCATCAAGAATATGCATTTTGTTCTGGATGGTGTTTAATTGGTACCTTGCTATTTGAATCATGCTTGCACTACAAAAAAACAATAAAATTGCGGCAGTTATTTTTACAAATTGCAGCGGTCGGTGACTCCCGCAATTTGTTATTGCAGCGGTTCACAAAACTGCTACAAGAAGGCTCGCCGCAATCAATTTACTGGAGTTCTGCCGCGACCACTGCCACGACTGCCGTAATTAATTAGCAGGAGTTATTTTGCGGCAGTTCAATCCCCGTAAATTGATTATTAAATTATAAAAAAAATTATATTTTTTTACAAGTTCCGGTAGTCAAAACCCATGCAATTCATTGAACATATTAATTTCTTTTACTGCATTTTTTACAAATATTGAACTTTGAATATTATCTACTAATAAACTTTTCCACACCATAATCTAACCAAAAAAGATTTTATATATATATATATATATATATATATATCAACTCTTATTAGAAATATCAACATATTTAGCATCACAAAAGTATTACTTTCATATATAAATGATGGGGCTACAAAAATGCTCAAAGTAGATTTAGCACTCTTTTGCCTATTTCATATAAATGCTAAATTATGGCGTAATGAGTTGAATTCCCAATATGGAAGACTGAAGAATATGTTTTTTTCTCCATTGCTGAGCTACATCTTCCCCAACACTCTTTTGCCTATTTCTTTTTCTTTTATCATTCAACTCCGCTGCTTTTTCAAATGTGATATCAATATCTTTCACTTGTTGTAAAATATCGGACCCAGATAACTTATTTGGGGGGGGAGGGGGGCTCTCTTCCACATTTCCATCAAAGCGAAACCTTCATCAATCTAAATTTGTGATTTCTTGCCAAAAATCGACGACGGCCAATAAAGCACCACTTTCTACTATGCCGAAGTCGACAAGGTTCTGTATCAAAATTACAAGAGGGACATGCAAAACCAGTATGTGTGTTCCAACTAGATAAAATATTAAGTCCAGGAAAATTACTGACTGTCCACGTAAGAGTTGCTCGCATTCTAAACATTTCATCCTTTGATGAATCAAAAGTTTCCACACCTTCACTCCACAACTCATTCAACTCCTTAATAAGGGGTTGCAAGTATACATCTATATTATTCCCCGCCGTACGTGGACCTGGAATGATCATTGAGAGGATAAAATTTGGTTGCTTCATACACAACCAAGGTGGAAGATTATATGGAACCAAAATCACTGGCCAAATGCTATAATTAGTACTCATCATCCCAAAAGGGTTAAAACCATCACTAGCTAGAGAACATTTCGAGGATCAGAAGAAAATTCAGGAAACGTTGAATCAAACCTCTTCCATGCCTCACCGTCTCTAGGATGCCTTATGATTCCATCTTTGTTACCACCCTCCGCATGCCATCTCATATGCTCTGCCGTCTTAGAACACATGAACAATCTTTGTAACCTTGATTTTAATGGAAAGTAACGCAAAACTTTTGCAGGCTTCTTCTTTTGCTTCTTAGTTGTAGCAGACTGCTTCTTCTTACCTGAAGCAGACACAACATTTTTGTTGCTTTTCTTATCAGGCTTCCACCTAGAAGTGTGACAATACTTGCATGTTTCCTCATCAATATCATCTTCCCAGTACAACATGCAGTCATTCAGACAAGCATCGATCTTAACATAATCAAGACACAACTTATTTATGGTATTCTTGGCCTCATAAAAAGAATTAGGGATTTTTACAAATTTAAATGCATCCCTAAGTAGATCTAGTATCATAGCCATTGCCTTGTCACTCAGCCCAGACAAGCACTTTATGTGATATAACTTTAACAAAAACTCTAACTTTGAGTACTTGGACCCTTCGTACAGTTCTTGATTTTCATCTCTAAGCAAGTCAAAAAAGTCTTTGTTGTATGAAGCTGGCATTCCGTTTAACATTTCTTCTTCTCCCACTACTTGTGATGGACCCACATCAACGCTTTCATGTCTTAAGCCTCCAAATGCTTCATTAATCAATAATTCTATAGGATTTTCAGCAGGTACTGTATCATGGGTAACCTCTATGTTGTTAGAACTGTGCACCACATCTATTTCCCCATGCATAACCCAAGTGACATAATTTTGAGGGAATGGTTTGCAGACCAAATGGTCAAATATTATATCTTTAGTCTGCCATTTTTTAAAGCCACATTTAGGACATGAACATTTTATTCTATCTCTTATAGCTCCATTATTAAATGCAAACTATATAAATTGATTCAAACCAAGCAAATATTCTGGTGTGTGCCTCGACATTCTAATCCAAGACTTATCCATTGAAAAAATAGATTAGTGTGAAACAATATCACCTACAAGATTTTCGAAGATATAAGATTAGAGACATATTTAACATTTTATAAGACAACAAAAAGTAAGGGTAACCAAAAGCTAACCCACAAAAAGTAATTAACAGAAGAAGTTATGATATTATCCAGATGAGAATTGAAAATTGGTCATTTTCTAAGTAACATACCAAATGCAACAGCTTTTCTTCAGTTAAGATGTAATACTCAAGTAGCTAGTTATAAGAGAAGGAACATGAATCAAATGAACCATCTCGTGCATAATTTAATGCAACACTTTTTCTTCAGCTATAAGGAATGGATCATGAATCAAATGAGTCGTTTTCTTCAGGTCTGAATTTTTAACTACCACAACTTAAATTTTATACTTGAAAGTCTGAAGTTAGGGTCTGTTAGAGGCTACTTTCGCCTGCAGGTCTAAATTTGAACTGTGTTCAAACTTTAAACTCGAAGGTTTGAAGTTTGATTAGAGGCGACTACACTTTAAGAACTTTAAATAGCGATCTAAATATTGCTATGTTTACACTTGTCCCTCGGTATGGTCATGTTATAAATAGTAAGTAAAACCAAGAAGCTATCAATAGCTTGGACACTTAGCATCAGATCAATTAAAGATTTATCTAGCACCAATAAAGAAATACTTGTCAATTTGATTCCCATAGTATCAACCAAAAAATTCATTCTTACTACTCTATCTGTAAAGAAATTATAAGAATATTCCCGCTATGTATGACTCTATATGGAAATCCTTAACATCCTCGGAAGAGGGGGATTCTTTTTGGACAGTTGTTAGAATAAATGTATGCTAAGCAACATTGTCCCCAAATAAGTGATCTAAGCAACAAAATGATCCAGGGGAGAAAGAGTCTTGCACACAGTGGTAATTAAACATCCCACTGTATTTAAGGAATATTAAAGCAAAGAAAAGAATATACTGCACATGCCATGCCAAAAATTAGGCATATCAGTGCAGTAATTAAAGAAATAGTGGAGAAAAAGCTAACCAAAACTGAAAAATACAGCGACAAATCAATTTTTTTTACTGAAAAACACAGCGACGGAACACGACACATTCTTCGTGGTGCCATCTTTGGATAAACTTTTGGAGAGCAACATATGCCAGCCTCTTTACAGGGTGGAGGTTCATTTGACATTGCAAAGGAGTGGTAAAACGTGTTAGAGGCCTCGGATCGAGGAGAGCTTGCCCGATTGGAGATGTTTTATCGTAGTATGCTAGCAGGTGTCAAATATAAGCTGTTTAAAAAATGGATTCAGGGGATCTTTGGAGTGTTAGAGTCCTCTGCCTTCAGAATCTAGTCAACAAAACAATTAATGCAGAATGCTTGGGTTTCAAATTAAATACAAAATGTTTCATAGATACTTTACTTATCAAAATAATGATACGTAAAACAAAGAGATGGAAAGTAGTTCTCAATTATAGATGAACCTCTTAATGATTGTAATCAGTTAACGTAAAGTGAGGTGGTTTTGTTGGTATAATTTCAATGTCTTGGCTCTTTCACATTTCAGTATAGAGAGAACTGGGTTAGCTATTTTAGCCTTCTACCTTGGAGCAGCAAAACAAGTAAGCTACAAGTTTGAATCTAGATATATGCTTCAATCCAATCCATTTTCACCTTAGAGCAACCAAAACGAGTTCTACACTGCATAAAAGGGGACATTGGCTTATGGTATAAAGTATTGTAGAAGGAAGAACTGACGGAAAGATGAAGTAGTAATGTGTTCTCAAAGTACTATTGAGGCAATAAAGCAGATTGCATGCCAGATAATTCTAGGTTTATTGAGAAATTAAGCTAATAAATTGCATATAATCAACATAGAACCCCAAATCAACCAAAAAAATCCAAATAAATAGAGAAACCTCAAATCCAACAGAGAATACCCGAAATAACACAAAAATAAAGTGAAAACCCTCATGTAATTTACAAAATAAAAAAATACCTGGTTACACAAAATCGGAATTGGAGAAGATGAAAGACAAATTGCAAATAAACCGAAGAAGAACACCGTGGATTTTCTAGCCAAAAATCCACACTAGGACAGAAGAACACCGGTAACAAACTCTGTTGAACAATACAAACAGTGGCATTAGTAAAAAGACATTGTCGTATCACCTTGAGAAGGCATTTGCCTGCAGAGGTCGATTCACAGTCCAATTTGGTGAGAGAGAGAGAGAGAGACAGTCGCTTGGAGACTATAGAGAGAGAGTGAGAGAGACGGCAAAAGGTTTTGGTCTAAAGGTTTTGGGCCTAAAAGGTTTTGGCGGAGAAAAAAAGAGGAAAAATAAAAATATAGTGGGAAAAATTAGAAGCTTGGCGCTCTTTTGCTTTTAATGCAGCAGATTTCCCAAATTATAATTAATTGTGTCAGTTAGAGATAAAGTCCCACAATTTGATATAATTTGCGGTAGTTACCGGTAACCGCCACGAATTAACTGCCGCAATTTGACTATTTTTTTGTAGTGTTGCTACTCCACCAAACTCTTGCTTATTCAGCTTTTGTGATGACCTTTCAGCATTCTTAGTTTCCTCCATATGTGAGCACGTAACTTTTGCCTCACAATAAATACTCCTACAAAATCCACAAAAAAAATAGATTTTTTCTAATTATTTTTAATTTTATAGAATTTTTAGTTAATTATTTACATTTAGTCACATTTTGTGCATATTTAATATTTTCAAATCAAGGAAAATATCACAAAAATATCAAAATCTTTATTGCATAGCATTTTAGGTTTTATTTGCATTTTAGTATTTAATCACATATTAATTGCATAATAAATGAAAATCACAAAAGATACCCTTGTCATTTTTACATTTTTTAGCTTTTGGTTTAAATTAATAATTTTCTTTTATTAGTTTACATTGTTAAGGTAATTAAGTAATTAATTGATAGATAAAGTGGTATGTGACGACCCGACCCGTCGTATCAGGTATTATTGCCCCGTTTTCCTCATTTATTACTTATTCATGTTTCATTACCGGTATGTGGTGAGTTAGAGTTGATTCGGATTGGTTTTGATAAGAAATGAGACACTTAGTCTCTTTTAAGAAGGCTTAAGTTGGAAAAGTCAACCGGACGTTGACTTATGAGTTAGAGGGCTCGAATGTGATTTCCGGTGATTTGGTTAGCTTCGGGAGATGATTTGTGACTTGGGAGCGTGATCGGAATTTATTTTGGAGGTCCGGTGTAGAATTAGGCTTGAATTGGCGAAGTTAGTATTTTGGGCGAATTCCGATTGATAGGCGAGATTTTGATATAGGGGTCGGAATGGAATTTCGAGAGTTGCAGTAGCTCCGTTATGTCATTTGGGATGTGCGTGCAAAGTTTCAGATCATTCGGACGAGGTTTGGTAGACTTTTTGATCGAAAGTGCATTTCGGAAGTTTTTGAAGAACTTAGGCTTGAATCCGATGTGATTTGATGGTTTTAGCGTTGTTTGATGTGTTTTGATGATTGGAACAAGTTTGAATGATGTTATGGGATATGTCCGTGCTTTTGGTTGACGTCCCGGGGGCCTCGGGTGAGTTTCGGGGTGGTTTCGGACCATTTCTAGGCCATTTTTAACTGCTGGTTTTTGGCTACAGCAGTGTTCTATTCGATTGCAGGGAATTGGTCGCGATCGCGGTGAGTAAAATGTGAGAAACGTGCCAATGAATCGCGATCGCGTGAAGCCTTTCGCGATCGCGGAGAAGAAATATTCTGTTGCGTTGATCCCACTTCGGAAGCTTATATCTCACAATCTATAAGGAATTTGGAGATGATCCAAAATTAAAAATTGTAGCCCTTTGTGTCTAATTTTTCAGAAATTTGAATTAATTGGAATTTAAAGTTGTGTACAAAAAGTTATGGTGGTTACACTATAGGCTGCCTGGGAAGGTCTCTAATACACAAGGATGAATTTGGAAGCTTATATCTCGCAATGTATAAGGAGTCAGGAAATGAGCAACATATGAAATTATAGCCCTATGTGTCTAGTTTTCAGAACATCAAACCATTCGTAATTTGGAGTTGTGTGCCAAACGTTATGACCACTATACTGGAGGCTGTCCGGAAGAGCTGGGAACTGTTCATCGCGATCGCGAAGCATTGTCCGCGATCGCGAAGAGTAAATTTTGGGCTGGAAAAATTGTTCTCCGCGATCGCGAAGAGTAAATACCTGGGCAGAATGTTTTAAAACACGTCAGTTGATCACGCCCAACTATGCCTTATAAAAAGGACTCTACGGACGTTGCAAATATAACCCGAGTATTACTCCCAGGGTCGAATCCACAGAGAGTTAACCTATCAACCGCTATCTTCAGACCCACCAAGTCTTCAGAACCAGCTTCTCAAATATTCAAATTCTCAGTTGAGTGTTCTTTAACAACTAGCTTGCAAGTAACTAAATAGCTGTAACTAGATTAATAAGGTTGTAAACAGTTATGAGAAAAAGCTAAGGCAATGATTTCCCCTATTGATGGAATCCCTTCTGTTTATGCTCATACAACTTTACCCACACTTCTCTATCAATCATGAACGCTAATCTTACCGCAAATCTCTCCCGAGTAATCACAGTTATCTACTATTGCACTCTCCCGAGATACACTAGCTTGCTTTATTTAGCACAATTCAATTTAGATTGCACCCAAGGCTTCGTTATTCCTAATCCCGCCTTTAAACCCGCAATTATAGATTCCTCTAATAATCTAGGAGTGGTGTTGTTCAACAATACCCTAAATATGCACTCTTTTCCAAGTTATGCACACTAAATAGGCACAGCTAATTGAGGATCCTGTCAATTAACTACAACGAACACGAAGTTGAACAAATAAAGATTAAACTAGCAATTTGTATTCACATAAACAAGAAGTTCATCACCCAATAGGTTCCATCAAAGCCTTAGACAAGGAATTTAGCTACTCATGGCTATGGGAAAATAAACTAAGATTGACTTCATCATAAAATCAAAAGAAAAGAAGAAAGATGTTTAGAGTATTTTCTCACAATGGTTTTCCTTGCTAAGAAACCTAAAAAATCAATACATGCCTCTCTTGGGCGAAGTCTAATGTTTTAAATAGGGTTTAGGTCTAAAAATCCCGTAATTGACACTTTGGTCCTAGAAGTTTCTGCGTCTGCCGCGGTCGCGGTAGAACCGCGGCCAAACACCCTCGCGGATTCTCACAACTTCTGCAGCTGCTTCCCACCGCGGTTCTGCCGCGGTCGCGGTGAAACCGTGGTGGATCCAATTCTCTGAACCTTCGGCCTGTTTTTGCCCGGGTCACTTAGGAAATTTCACAGTTGGCCTCTTTTTCATCACTTTTGACTCCAAAACTGCTCCTTAGCCGTCTTTATACATATATCACCTACAAATCATGAAAAGCACTAATAAGAGCATTTTGTCATCACTTTTAGCATTAAAACTACGCAAGAAGGTGATTATTTAAGGTGTGATTATAGTCAAATTCACC
>NW_017670927.1:280876-318039 GCF_001879085.1 Nicotiana attenuata
TAGCCTGATTGCTTCCAGAGTCACGTTCGGTTGCCTTGGGTTTTGCATATAGACAGGAAGTTCTTTAAGTGCTGCTGAGGATCTTCTGTTTGTGTCCCAGAAAAGAGTCCCTTGTTCTGCAACAAGTGTAGCATGTTATTTGTGATCTGGAACGATTCAGCTTGTACTGCGGGCACAATAATGGCAGTGGCCAAATTGTCAGCTGTGGGTTGTGCCCAGTCATATAGTGCACCCTCAGGCACAGGAGGTGCCAATTGCTCATTCCTGACGTTTCCGTTGGGGTCGTTTATGTCGCCCATGTCAATTTCGAGTTGGTGTTTGTTGGGGTTGTTGAAGTCTTTTGTTTGCACGATTCAATGCCCGGAATGTCTTCTCGGGGTTTGAGAGTCCTTCAAGTAGTTCTCCAGTCCTCGTAGAATTTCTAGGCATGCACCTGTGTACCCAGATCAACAACCGTCAAATTTTTCAATGAAAAAAAAATTGGTAGAGAGAAAACTGACTACAATAGAATCTTTGATTTCTGTCAATGGCAATTGATAATTCCGTTAACTCCCCGGCAACGGCGCCAAAATTTGATCACGCCCAACTATGCCTTATAAAAAGGACTCTGCGGACGTTGCAAATATAACCCGAGTATTACTCCCAGGGTCGAATCCACAGAGAGTTAACCTATCAACCGCTATCTTCAGACCCACCAAGTCTTCAGAACCAGCTTCTCAAATATTCAAATTCTCAGTTGAGTGTTCTTTAACAACTAGCTTGCAAGTAACTAAATAGCTGTAACTAGATTAATAAGGTTGTAAACAGTTATGAGAAAAAGCTAAGGCAATGATTTCCCCTATTGATGGAATCCCTTCTGTTTATGCTCATACAACTTTACCCACACTTCTCTATCAATCATGAACGCTAATCTTACCGCAAATCTCTCCCGAGTAATCACAGTAATCTACTATTGCACTCTCCCGAGATACACTAGCTTGCTTTATTTAGCACAATTCAATTTAGATTGCACCCAAGGCTTCGTTATTCCTAATCCCGCCTTTAAACCCGCAATTATAAATTCCTCTAATAATCTAGGAGTGGTGTTGTTCAACAATACCCTAAATATGCACTCTTTTCCAAGTTATGCACACTAAATAGGCACAGCTAATTGAGGATCCTGTCAATTAACTACAACGAACACGAAGTTGAACAAATAAAGATTAAACTAGCAATTTGTATTCACATAAACAAGAAGTTCATCACCCAATAGGTTCCATCAAAGCCTTAGACAAGGAATTTAGCTACTCATGGCTATGGGAAAATAAACTAAGATTGACTTCATCATAAAATCAAAAGAAAAGAAGAAAGATGTTTAGAGTATTTTCTCACAATGGTTTTCCTTGCTAAGAAACCTAAAAAATCAATACATGCCTCTCTTGGGCGAAGTCTAATGTTTTAAATAGGGTTTAGGTCTAAAAATCTCGTAATTGACACTTTGGTCCCTGAAGTTTCTGCGCCTGCCGCGGTTCTGCCGCGGTCGCGGTAGAACCGCGGCCAAACAGCCTCGCGGATTCTCAATCTTCTGCAGCTGCTTCCCACCGCAGTTCTACCGCGGTCGCGGTGGAACAGCGGTGGATCCAGTACTCTGAATTCCTCGGCCTGTTTTGCCTGGTTCACTTGGGAAATTTCACAGTTGGCCTCTTTTTCATCACTTTTAACTCCAAAACTGCTCCTTAGCCTTCCTTATACATATATCACCTACAAATCATGAAAAGCACTAATGAGATCATTTTGTCATCACTTTTAGCATTAAAACTATACAAGAAGGTGATTATTTAAGGTGTGATTATAGTCAAATTCACCTATTATCATCAGTCGCGATTTGGGGTCATTTTTCACCCATAATTGCTCGTTTTTGGAGATTCTTGAAGGGGATTAACGAGGGATTCAAGGGGGAACGTTTGGAGGTAAGTTTCTTGGACTCAAAACTCGTTTTTATTGTGAAATCCATCTAGGAAATTATTGAATTTTTGCTAAAATGGAGGAATAGGGCTTGGAATTTTCAAATTTTTAAATTGGGATTTGAAGGGTCAATTGTGGATGGATTTTGATGTTCTTAGTATGTATGAACTCGTGAGGAGATAAGGAATACGGTGATGTGAATTTTGTAATTTTTTGAGAAGTGGGACCGGGGCTCGGGTTTTGCCAACTTCGTGATTTTCAATGTTTTTCGAGTCTTATCGATTGGGTTATGTTTCCTTAGCATATTGTGATGTATTCGCTCTGATTTTGGTTAGATTCGGCGCACGTGGAGGCCGATTTGAGGGGCAAAGGCATCGCGGGTTTGAGATTTCACCGGTTCGAGGTGAGTAATACTTGTAAATGATATCCTGAGGGTTTGAAACCCCGGATTTGCACATCATAGTGCTGTATTGTGGTGACTTGCACGCCAGGTATGAGCGTGGGGTAGAGCACCGTTGGGGATTGTGACTTGGTCCGTCCCGGTTGTTGGTTTTATTGCATAATTGACTGAAACTTATTTGATGCTATCATGATTTGGGCTGATTGCCATGTTTTGGGCTTCGTGCCAATTATTTGAATCCTTCAAGGATTGATATCACTGTTTTTGCATTACTTTGTATATTATTTGATCTCGGTCCAAGGTTTTACATACTGTTTCACAAACTTAGCCACCTTTCTAAGATTTGAAAACTTAAATGATATTTTACTGACGTTTTGAGTTGAGAATTGTTATTTTACTATTGCCCAAGGGGCTTATGTGCATTTTTGGACTGAGGATGGATCGGGCTGCGCGCCGCAGCAGTGTGATATTGATATTGCGCTTGGGCTGTAGGAGCCCCTCCGGAGTCTGAACCCCCACAGTGAGCGCGGGTACCCAAATGGATCGGGTTGCGCGCCGCAGCGGTCATATGCATTGCATTACATTCATGCATTGGTTCCTGTTTGTACTACGTGTCATGACATTTAGCACTCTCATATCATTGGCATCCATGCTACTTCTTGCACTGTTTACCAGATACCCTGGTGTTAATTGTTTGTGGAGTGTTGTGCCCGAGGGGCTAACTTGTGTGCGGACTTGCACTATCTGATTACGCATTCATTTGCTTGACTGTTGGAAAAGGATATTTTCAAAAGAGGTTTTTAACTGAGCCAGATATTTTCTAAAGGATTTTCATGGTTTTACTGTTTTCTCAAAGGGTTGTACTGTCCTATATAGCATGATGGAGTGCCCTTACGTAATTTCTTGTCTCTCAGTTATTATTTACTCTTATTACCACTGAGTTGGAAGTACTCACTTTACTCCCTGCACCTCGCGTGCACTTGCAGGTATTGTTCACCCGGTAGCGGGTGATTAGCGTACTGAAGGTAATACTAATCTAGCTGAGCAAGGTGACCGCCAGCGTTCGCGGCACCGAACTTCATCTTTTGGATTCCAGATTTCATTTTATATATATATGACCCTGTAGTTGTGTTCCTACTTCTTAGATGCTCGTGACTTGTGACACCCCGGTCAGGTTATGTGGGGTTGAAAATACTGATTATTATGGCCGTTAAGTTGTATTATTCTATTCACCTATGTTTAGTAACTGTTAAAGAAATGATTTAGGTAAGTTGGCTGGCCTTGTCTTCACGAGAGGCGCCATCACGACCGGGTATGGGAATTTGGTCGTGACATGGTAAGGTGTTAATTTTTGCAATTTTTAGTTGACATATCATGTTAATTTAATTAATGGCCAAAAATGAAATTAAAAGAAAGGAATGAAAAGGTTTGGTTTAGTCTTATTTCGATTTTGGGCCAAAGTCATTTTAGTTGGCCCAATTGGTTACCATCTCACCCCAGCCCAGACCCCTTCTAATTTGGTCTAGCCCCCATAATAACCAAACGACGCTATCCCCCCCCCCCAAGTAATCCCATCCGTTGATCCATCATAATCTAACGGTTGGGAACTAACCACCCCCATCCCATATAATTGTCTCAAAACACCCCCAAACCCTAGAGACCCCTCCCAAAATGCATCTCCCTCACCTCTCACTTACCTCAGTCGTCTCCGCCGCCGAAAATCATCCACGGTGGTGACTCTACTCCAATAACCCCAAATTTTCACCAGACTGATAGGTTACATGTACTTCGATTATAAGTACTTTACTTTATGTTTTGATGATCTAACAAACCTACTATCCAGAACCAGATAAAGAACTTGTTACACACTCACAGGACCTCAAGTTCACAAGAATCCGGGTTCTGACTCAGGGTGGAATATGATTCAACTCCTCAAAGTGGAAGGAACGGCTGAAGGACCAGGTCTCTATCAGTTCCTGAGGAGACTGTACGAAGTAAACTCTGCAGCTGGAAAGTTGTTGCCTGCACACGCCACTGTGCAAAACAGTGTTGCAGTCAACTTTCCAGAGAAGACTTCTTACCTGCCTTGATTGCATCATTCTTAGTGAGGTCACACATGAATATATGCATTCAAGGAAGGTAAAACAAGACACTTGAACACTTGGAAATCATACACAAGCTCACACACGTGACCGTTCAGCAAGCAAGGTTCAAGTGCCTCAAGAACAAAGAACAAAGCAACTATGGACCAGTTCCCACATCGAGTTATTGTGTGTCCTTAGTTGAGTTGTAACTTTGTAATAGCTCTTCAAATTATAATTCCTATCCAACTTATTTAGAAGCACTTTATAGGAACAACTTTGTAAACCTTAAACCTGTGTGTTTAAGTCTTTGCTAGAGTTAGTCAAGTTTCAAAGTCTTTGTAATAGAGTTATTGCAAAGTGGCTTGTAATAGGTGTATTACAAGTTAGTGAGGGATTAAGAGTTTAATTCCTAGGTTGCATAGGTTGTAATTTGAAAGTTGCTAAGTAGTGAAGTTGAAATCCTACTGGGGTAAGTCGTGGTTTTTAATCCCGTTGAGCTGGGAATTTTCCACGTAAAATTCCTCCTGTCATTTATCTTCTTTTTTTGTGTGTGTGTGTAACTGTCGAACCTGATAGAGAATCTGGTTCTCTATAGAAGTTGGTGGACCCATATATTTCTCAATTGGTATCACAGCAGGTTCTTTTTAAAAGGTTAACACCTAGAAATGATCTTCATGACTGCTCCACCAAATTTCAAAGAAGGCTAGTCCACGTACAGACCCCCTAGGTTAATGGTCTATACTATGGGTGGTGGAAAACTAGGATGCATGACTTCATCATGGCTGAAGACTCTAAGTTGTGGGATGTAATATGTTATAGTCCTACAAAGAACCTTGGTGATCCAGTTGTAGCCATTCCCAAGACAAGGAAAGAATTCAATGACGCTGATAGAAAGGCCATTGAAAAGAATTTTCGAGCAAAGAAAATTCTTGTGTGTGGTATTGGTTTTGATGAATATAACAGGATATTAGCTTGTCAATCAGCAAAAGAGATCTGTGAGGCTCTTCAAACAGCTCACGAGGGAACAACTCAGGTGAAGCAATCCAAGATTGATATGCTCACAATAGAATATGAGCTCTTCAAAATGAAAGATGATGAATCCATCCAAGATATGCATACTCGATTCACTTCCATCATCAATGAGCTTCACTCTCTTGGTGAAAGTATTCCAAGAAACAAGCTTGTCAGAAAAATCCTTAGTGTACTGTCCAGTTCTTGGGAAAGCAAAGTTAATGCCACTATAGAGGCACTGACCATGGATGAACTTGTTGGAAACTTGAAAACCTTTGAAATGAAGAAGAAGAAGGACAATGAAAGAAGAGAGTCCAAGAGAGAGAAGAACCTGGTCCTCAAGACGGACAACAATGACTCAAGTGGTGAAGACGGGGACATGGCTTACTTGACAAAAAGGTTCCAGAAGATGGTTCGCAGGAATGGAGGCATTCCAAAAAGAGGTAGCTCTAGCAAGCCCAAAAATTATGACCTCTTTCATAAATGTGCCAAGATGGGACACTTCATCAAGGATTTCCCCCTCCTAAAGCAAGATCAGTACAATAACAAATTTGACAAAGCAGCAAAGAGGAACCAGGTTCCTGACAAACACTTCATGAGAAAGAATGATGCTGACAATGTTGTAAAGCAAGCTCTTGCTGCATGGGCATCTGAAGAAGAAGACGACCATGGTGGCAGTTCAATGATGGCAGTAGAAAAAGAAACTACTGAGTATGATTCAATCTTTGCTCTAATGGCTCAATCTGATAACGATGAAGACGACGGCGGCAATGAGGTAAATTTTCTAGATGTTCAGAGAAATCTAAAATCTTACTCTCCTAAAAAGCTCCTATCATTAGCAAATGTGCTAATTGATGCTTACCATAGTCTTATCAATGATAAAGATGCCTTAACGATGGAACTAGGGGAAGCTGAAGAATCCAGAGATGACTTAGCAATCGTTGTAGTTGATTTGAAAGAGACAATATAGAACCTAAAAAGAGAAAAGAATGACTTAGAAGAGAAAATTGCTAGTATAGAACATGAACGAGATGATTTAATGGTGATTGTGGTGGACTTAAAAGAAACCATTGAGTGTGCAAGTAAAGAAAAAGAAACCTTGACTGAGAGAGTTGCTATCATTGAGCAAGAAAGAAATGACCTAGTAGTTGTGGTAGTAGATTTGAAAGAAACAATTGAGGGTTTTAAAACTGCAAATAGGCCTGGAAACTCTGAAAAGGGAAAGGAAGTTGAGAGCGAAGCAAACATTAAGCTTGAAAATGACTTAAACCTGGTAAAGACTAGTCTGTGTCCTGAACTTGAGAAAAACAAACAGCTTCAGGAAGAACCAGGGAAAGTAAAGAGTGATCTTGAGAAATCTCTTAAGTGGACCTGGTTCTCGGATGCTATCACTGCCATGTACACCAACTCTGAGGGAAACAAGCAGGGGATTGGGTTTCAAAGGGAAAAGATTCCCTATAACCCTCAAAGCAAGTATGTTACTATACCCAACAATTGGCTATGTACCCACAGTGGCAACAATGGGCACCTTAAGAAAAATTGCATGGCCAAGGTTCAAAATCATCATAGAAATAAATTCTTTGCTGAGAGAGCAACTACTGCAAGAGGACCTGGTCCGTCAAACAGGAAACCATCAAATAGGAAACACATTTTGCCTGATTGGACTAAGAGAGCACTCATTCATCCTTTTCTCTTAACAGGGACCCAAACTTGTTTGGGTTCCTAAATCTAACCCATGATTTCCTTGTGCAGGGAGCAGTGAAGGAAAATAGCCAATAATGACACATGAACAGTGGCTGCTCAAAGGACAGGACTGAAAATACAATTAATCATCATTCACTAAAAAGCCCGCAAGGAGAGAGTGTACCCTTTTCAAAAAAATGGTTAAAAGGGGGGTACGCTCTAGGAGTTGGAAAATTTGTGCCAAAGGAAATAAGGTGGAATGTTTGTCCAGGTTATTCACAAATCTCCAAGCATGTGACTGGTGAGGTGTTGTTGTAGCCAAAAAGACACAAGTGTACGTATGTTGCTGTGATTAAGCCTCCGCAGAGTGGAGACATAAGTTGGTTAGAAGCTGTTGAAAACAATACTAAATCATGTGACAAAAAGTCTGGAGCATGCACGTTGTCTATCTCTAAACAAAGTGGATCTGAAGAACCTAGTTCGTGGTCTGATCAAGTTGAGGAACAAGTATCATGACGTGTGCACTGTTTGTGCAAAAGAAAAGCATGTCAGATCTTCATTCAAGCCAAAAAGGGGCAGACATCACTTCAGAACCAAGGATGAGATCTTTCAAGAAACTGTGGATTTTGTCAAGAAGATCCAGGCACCAAGAGAAACAAAAGTGGCTTTCATCAGACTATATCATAGAACAGGTTTGGACAATGCCATAAGTGGATGAATGCTATGTCGAAGAGAAGAAAAGGACTTTTGAAAATTTGGGCACTATCAATATTAATTGATGAAGGGTTAGCAAACATCTTGACCAAAGCTGTTGACTCAAGTGAGGATATCTGGGTATAACTGTCATGTTCTAAACAATGGGAAGGGTCAGCCTTGAAAATCTGATGGTAGAAGAGATGGAGTAATCCTCCTGATATACTCGTCTCAAAAGATAATAGAAATACTGATCAAGGTAGAGAACGCCCATTGATTCCAGCTAGGAACTAGGTCCCACGTCTACAACAATAGAAGCTGAAAAACAAGTTGTTGGAAAGAAAGCTTTTGCATAGAGACATCTCTGAATCACTCCTGTATCTCATTGCAAGTAGACTGGACATCGGGGTCAAATTTGAGTTCTGTGCAGGGTCTCAGTCAAATCCAAGGTATTCTCATCTGAAGGATGGTGTAAGTATCTTGAGTTATCCTAGTAGAACACAGAACCTGGTTCTCTACTGTCCTCCAAGTAAATGGATAGGAAAAGCTTGCCTGAACTGGGACAAGGAGGGACAGTCTTTGAGTTCCTATCTTGTCTCATAAGTGTCAATGAAGCAGAATTCAATGGCATTCTCAATAGCTAAAGCAAATAATGTATAATTAGCATCCTGTTGTGGTCAAGTACTATGGACCAAGCAACAAATTGGAAAATCTTGAGTCCAACTCAAGAGAGGCAAATACAGTTATTGTTGAAGATCAAGTTACAGATATCTTCATCAAAAGCTTTGGGAAGAAAGCATTCTGAGAAGGATCACTTTGCACTGGGGGATGATGAAACACAACTCAGAACCTAGTTCCTCATTGTTGGTTATGAAAGTCATAGTCAGGTAAAAGCTAGCTAAAGTGTTTTCTGGCTAAGACTAGCTCACCTCTATACCATTACAAGTAGACACGCATGATGACTACAGAAGTAGATGCTACAGTACATGATGAATAAAGGGATAAAACTCACTTGCCAGACCTATTAGGGAACCTAGTTCTCTAATGCAGGTTAGTGGTTTCATTGTTCTTTCATACACAATTTAAAATGAATAAAAAACAATGCCACATCATCATCAGCGTGACAGTCTCTTTAATGTCGTGTCTTTTCGTCCAATACATCACAGCCCAAACGTCACTCCTTTATCTAATCGATACATCTCCCAAGCAAAAAGGGTGTCGCCGTTTCAGAATGGGTCCCTTGTCATAATTAAACCAACATCACAACCCTTTCTCTTCCAAAGTCAAAAATTCCCTGTTTATTGTCTTTTTTCTCAAATCCACAGTCCCTCGAGAAAAACCTCATCATGTCTAAAAATCAAGCAACCGTTAGTATGCCTGATAACACTGTGATTGTGTCCTCACCAGTGAGAAATTCAGAGGTAAACCTCTCCCCAAACCCTAAAGAAGATTCTCCTCCACACTCCACTCCTATTCCTACCCTCTCCGAGTCCACTCCTCCTCTAAGAAAGTCTAAATATGTCTGTCCTCCTCCAGTCTCATCGGAAAAACAAGGTCATCAGGGTGAACAAGGGATCCTCGTTCAGGAACCTTCCACTCTCTCCATGGCTGAGCATTTGAGTGAAGAACCGGTGACTAATAACGAAGAGTTTGAGATCTCTTGGACAAGTGATGAGTCTGAAGGCATCACTCATTCATCCATTCAAATCGCCATGGAACCAGAAGAAAAGGAGGAAATAAAGAATACTTTGTCCATTGCGTCAGAAGGGGTCTTTATAGAAAAATGTGCAGAAGGGTCTGAGCCACAGGGGGAAGGAACAGAAGAAGAGGAAGCAATTGTGCCATTTGAACAGCCAGCACAAGATGATACTACTGGGGCTCCAAATGATGAACCTGATCCCTCCATGGAGAATCCAGGTCATGAGTCATCTGACCAGGTCAGTGTTAATCCTGCTCCCTCTCCCCACTTTGATGCTGAGCCCTTGAATATGGTGGTGCCTGTGACAAATCCTGACAGTGAAGAAGACGCAAATGATTTGGTGTATTCTAGTTTTATCAGGGCAATGACTAAGCTAGTGGCAGCTTCAGAGCCACCTCCTAAGTGACCCACTACTAGGTTGCAGCAAAAGGAAGCTCTAGAGTTTGCCCTCAAGATGAGTAAAAGAAGGAGAAGGTTGGTCAAAGGTGGAAAAATGGTTCAAGTAGTGAGGCTCCTATAGTGTATGAGGACGAGGTGCGGAGTTTCTACACCAATCTCTTCACAGTAGATGGTGATCAAATCTGTGTGTTGGTAAATGGGGTAGACATAGTGTTGGATTCTGCCTTATTGGGGCAAATTCTAGGTGTTCCTACTAAAGTTGTGTCATCTGTTCAGGGTGCTTGCATACCAAACTTCAGAAATGCCATTGTCAAGGACAAGGCAATATAGCATGGGGAACAGGTGCATAAGAAGGCACTCATTCCAGTTTATCAGCTGCTCTTTGAGATGGTCAACAAAGTTTTGCTTCCCCACGCTGAAAGAAGGTCCGTTGCATCCAAAGCTGACCTATTCCTTATGGAGACTTTGGACAATTTCTCCTCCATCAATTTGCCTGCCATAATGATTGAGCATATGAAAAAGGTATAGAACCTCAAAGATGGGAATCCTGGACTGCCTTATGGGTTCCTTCTCACAAAAGACTTTGAGTTTTTCAAAGTACCTCTGGGTCAGGCCAAGGTCGGAACCAAAAAGCAATCTTTTTCAAAAACTACTTTAGAGGAGTGTGGGTGTATTGACAAATTCGGAGGAGTTGGAAGCACTTCCACAATCTCTCAGCTGATTAATGCTCAAAATAGTGCCACAGAGGAGATCCGGAAGTTGAAGGCTAGGAACACGATTCTTGAGAATCAGCTCAATCAATTGCAAGAGGTACCTGGTTCCGGTAGTTCTCACAACGCAGAGGTTGCACGCCTAACAAAGGAGAATGCCGACCTAAGGAAACAGGTGGAGGACCTGAAGGAAAGACTACTCAATGAGCAATTGTCCGTGAATGCTCGCATGGATCTTGTCCTCCAAACTCTTGCTTCCTCTTCCAAGCCCCCTTCCTCCAGTGTCCTTTAAAGAATGTCCCCTCAGTGTCCAGTTTCTAGTGTCAATCTTTTTAAGTTATTGTTGATAATGGTTTGTTATTTTTGGTATTTTTTTTTTGTTTGTTCTAAGACTGTGGATGGAAAACAATTACTCTGCTCCTGTCGTAATAGTCCAAAAATCTGGTTAATGAAAGTGGTTTCCCTTTTGCCATCTATGCTTCTGCTCTTTTACTTCTGTCTTTATCATGTTGTGAGTACATAAGTGGCATGAGTTAACTATTCTAGACTTCTTTATGCTGCTAACTTGTTATGTCCTTTTTATGATGCCAAAGGGGGGAGATGAGATGATTAATTGAATAAACAAAATACAGATTGGAAAGGGGGAACTTAAGGTCCTTCTGGTTCATGAACCTCATTCAAGGGGAACTGGGAACACACAAAAGTTTAGGTACTAACAAAGGATGAATGCATAGTTTCAGGGGGAACTTAAGGGAGAAGAACTTATTTGAATAACAGGTGAATGCATAGTTTCAGGGGGAACTTAAGGCTCTTCTGGTTCACAATCTGGTTCCTTTGTGGCTCTTTCTAGGATTTTCAATTATGAGTTTGTCATCATCAAAAATGGGGAATTTGATAGGTTACATGTACTTCAATTATAAGTACTTTACTTTATGTTTTGATGATCTAACAAACCTACTATCCAGAACCAGATAAAGAACCTGTTACACATTCACAAGACCTCAAGTTCTCAAGACTCCAGGTTGTGACTCAGCGTGGAATATGATTCAACTCCTCAGAGTGTAAGGAACAGCTGAGGAATCAAGTCTCTATCTATTCCCGATTAGACTGTGCAAAGTCAACTCTGCAGCTAGAAAGTTGCTTCCTGCACACGCCACTGTGCAGAACAGTGTTGCAGTCAACTTTCCAGAGAAGACTTCTTACCTACCTTGATTGCATCATTCTTAGTGAGGTCACACATGCATATATGCATTCAAGGAAGGTAAAACAAGACACTTGAACACTTGGAAATCATACACAAGCTCACATACGTGACCATTCAGAAAGCAAGGTTCAAGTGCCTTAAGAACAAAAAACAAAGCAACTACGGACCAATTCCCACATCGAGTTATTGTGTGTCTCTAGTTGATTTGTAACTTTGTAATAACTCTTCAAGTTTTAATTCCTATACAGCTTATGTAGAAGCATTGTAAGGGAACATCTTTGTAAACCTTAAGCCTGCGTGTTTAAGTCTTGGCTAGAGTTAGTCAAGTTTCAAAGTCTTTGTAATAGAGTTATTGCAAAGTAGCTTATAATAGGTATATTACAAGTTAGTGAGGGATTAAGAGTTTAATTCCTAGGTTGCATAGGTTGTAATCTTAAAGTTGCTCAGTAGTGAAGTTGAAATCCTACAAGGGTAAATCGTGGTTCTTAATCCCGTTGAGCTGGGAATTTTCCACGTAAAATTCCTCCTGTCATTTAACTTATGTTCTGTGTGTATGTGTAACTGTTGAACCTGATAGAGAACCTGGTTCTCAATAGAAGTTGGTGGACCCATATATTCTATCACAGACAATCTCCACCTTTCCCTCACTCCTAATCTCTTAGCCTTAGCCTCTAAAACCCACCTGAACTCACCCAAATCCATATCTAAAAATTTCTGAAACCCTAGTCTTACCCTTTTTAGGTTTTCAGAAGCTTCAAGGTTTGATTCAAACTGGAAATCACGTTAATCGATTGTTTTCAACGAGAACAATCCATTGACGTTAATTTTAGTTCGTATCAAGAGCACCGGAATCCAGCCAATCTCGTTGAATTCTTTTCAAGCTGAACCGTTCTCGTTTCATTAGCTATTTCCTCATTTTTTTATTTTATCTCATTTATTGGTTTGTCATGTGCTTTGTTTAATAATAACAATTGAAAAAAACAAAATAGTCCTCTAGGTTTTATTTGAATGTGGTTGTTCGAAGGATATAATCAACTTAATTAGATTGGTCCAACATCCAGGTTTATACACTTGTGTGTTCGGATTTCTTAAATACATGTTAATTGCAAACTGCTGGTTAATCATATTGGCCCAAGAACAGGTGAAGTTTTGAAGAATAACAAATGAACTCAGTTATGGACCAGGTGTATCTTGTGAAGCACAGTCATGATCAACCTACACATATGAGATGCACGTGAAGGAGATAAGTCCTACTGATCAAGCAACAATATCTCCTGATCTGATCGAAAAGGTTGCATATTGGATAAGGGGAGAAAGTCTCCTTATATGAAAAGAACACAATCCGGATAAAGATAGTGTTGGAGTTTGAGATCTTCAAGGACTCAACTACGATAGAAGATCAGCAATTGAGTTCCAATCAAACTCTGATTACTAACCTATTAAAAGACAGTGATTGTTCTCTTTTACAGGGATTGCACAAACGCAGAAGTTAGACTAAATTTAGAGCAAAAGAGCAAGGCGATTTTGCAAGCAATTTATGTGAGATTTGAGTGTGCACTCCTGAAGCTACTTGAACGAGATAGAAGAACCAATTCCATTGTGTCTTTCTTTTATTCTAGTTCAATTGTAGTAGGTGGTTTAAAATTGTACCTTTCAGCTTTCATAGAAGCAATTGTATTAGGTACTTAGAGTGTTCAAGTTATAAGCTAACTTGATGTTGTCGCAACAGTTGAGGCTGTGTGCTACAACGGGATTAGAGTTAATCCTTAGGTTTACAAAGAGTTTTTGTAAATGCTGTTTTGGCTCAGTGATATTATTGGAAGTTTGGGAAAATCCTACTGAGTAGTAAGTCGTGATTTTTTCACCTTTTGAGCCAGGTGCTTTCCACGTAAAAATCTCTGTGTTCTTTATTTTATGTACTTATTATTCCGCAAACAGTAGTAGTTAGAACACCTAGAAGAACTAGGTTCTTCTAGAGCGAAAATTGGGTACCACACAAATCACCCCCCCCCCCTCTTGTGTGGTATTGAAGTTTAGAACATCAATTGGTATCAGAGCGGGTTATCCTTGAAGAGGCTAACACCTTAGGAAAAGATCAACATCAGTGCACCACCTGGGAACTGGGAAGGGCAATCCACTGCTAGGCCTCCACTTTTCAATGGTCAGTACTATTCGTGGTGGAAGAGCAGGATGAGGGATCACATCATAGGAGAAGACTATGAACGCTGGGACATAGTCACTGATGGTCCTCTAGCAACTACAAAGAAGAATGCTGAAGGAGTGGGTGTGCAAAAGAAGAGAGCTGACTGCACTGCTGAAGACTTGAAGAAGTGGGAAAAGAATGCCAAGGCCAAGAAATGGCTTGTGTGTGGACTAGGTCCAGATGAGTACAGTAGAATTCAAAGTTGTACCACTGCTAAGGAAATTTGGGACACTTTGCAAGTGGCTCATGAAGGAACACCTCAAGTGAAGAGGTCCAGAGGAACACTGCTGTATTCTCAATATGAGAATTTCACCATGAAGGATGGAGAAACCATACAAGAGATGTATACAAGGTTCACCACTCTAACAAATGAACTTAAGTCTCTTGGAAGGATTATCCTTGAAGAAGACAAAGTTGAGAAGATTTTAACAAGGGTTCTGCCAGTCTCTTGGGAAAGCAAAATCACTGCTATTCAGGAATCAAAGAATATTGCTACCCTCAAGCTGGATGAACTAATTGGAAACCTTACTGCCTATGAACTGAGAAGGAAAACCATGAAAATGGATGCACCTAAGAAGGAAAGAAGTCTGGCTCTTAGAATTGCTGAAGGTTCAGATCTGGAGGATGAGGAAATAGCTATGATCACAAGAGATTTCAAAAAGTACCTGATGAGAGGAAAGGGTTCTTCAAGAGGTACAACCTACAACAAACCAAGGGCTCATGAGAAACAGACCAATGAGGGTTGCTACAAATGTGGTAAGACTGATCACATGATCAAGAATTGTCCTCAATGGGAAATTGAGTGGAAGAAGGAAAGGGCTGAACGAAGGAACAGGAAGAAGGAACAGGTTCAACCAAAAAGGAACAAAGGATCAACAAAGGCTATGGTTGCTGCCGGGGGAGAAACATCAGATGAGGACTTAGAAGATGAAGTTGGAGATGAACAAGCACTTATGGCCATCGGAGAATCAAATGATGAACAAGAGGTAAGCATTCTTCATCTCAAAGACAAGATTAAATTCCTGTCTAAAGAAAGGTTGTCTGAGCTGCTAGACTTCATTGATGAGTCTGAGACAATTAACAATGAGAAGGAAGAACTGTCTAGGGAATGTGTGATCCTAAAAGCCAAGTGCAAAAATCTTGAGTCTAGGGCTAATGAGAGTGAAAGTAAAAATGCTGAGTTGAAGAACCAGGTTCTTGAATTTGACACTAGTATCCTAGAACATAGGTCTGAAAACTTCAAACTGAAATTAGGAACAGGAAAGAAGAAAGCTGATCACACACATCTCACCTAGAAGAAAACTTAGGAAAAATGAAGGATGAGCTGTACAGGAAGGATGAGCAGATAAGAGTATTAAAAGAAGATCTAGGGAAGGTAAAACATGAACTAGACAGAACTTGCAAATGGAACAAGGCTTCCGATGCACTCTCCTGGCTACAAGAACATCACAGTAGCAACAGAAGAGGACTTGGCAATAGGACTCAAGCACCTAAGTGGGATCCTAAAAGCAAGTACCTCACTCTTCCTGGAAAAAAAATCTGCACACACTGTGGCAAGACAGGCCATTACAAAAATGAATTTAATGAAAAAGAAAAGGCCAGTCAAAAGAACAAAGCTTTTGTTCAAGAAAAAAATAGGCTGCCTGGGTGGGCTAAAAGGAATCTGATTTATCCCTTTGCCTATAGAAAGGGACCCAAACTAGTTTGGGTTCCTAAGACTAGCCCCTGATTTCTTTTTGCAGGTCCAAGTGAAGGGAAGTAGCCAAATATGGTACATGGATAGTGGCTGCTCAAAATATATGACTGGAAGCAGGAACCAATTCCTTTCACTTGAGGACCTAAAGGGAGGTAATGTCTCCTTTGGAAATGGGAAGAAAGGTGAGATTATTTGGGTTGGAAAGGTAGGTAAGACAGACTCTCACTCCATTGAGAATCTCTACTTGATAGATGGCTTGAAATACAGCTTGATCAGTGTGTCACAACTGTGTGACATAGGTAACCTTATAGCATTCACCTCTACAAAATGCTTTGTGATTAACCTTACCACTGACAAGATTGTTTTGCAGGGAAAAAGAGTTAACAATATTTACATTATATATTTGTCTACTCTCTCAGAAAATGTAACCTGCCTAAGTGTGCTGGATAATGATCCCCTCATGTGGCACAAAACACTTGGTCATGCCAGTCTGAATCAGCTAAACAAATTAGTCTCTAAGGACTTGGTGATAGGGTTACTTAACATCAAGTTCAAGGAAGACAAAGTTTGTGAGGCCTGTGCAAGGGGGAAGCAGGTAAGATAATCCTTCAAAAGCAAGAAAATGCTAAGCACAACCAAGTTGTTAGAACTGGTCCTTATGGATCTCTGTGGTCCAATGAGAACCATGAGCAGAGGTGGAAAGAAATATGTAATGGTACTTGTTGATGATTATTCTACATTTACCTGGGTACTATTTCTAACATCTAAAGATGAAGCATTTGACATGTTTACTGCCTTTGTTAGAAAAACTCAGAAACAATTAGGAAATCAACTTGCATCCATTAGGTCTGATCATGGAACTGAATTTGAAAATGCTAAGTTTGCTGAATTCTGTGATGAAAATGGTATAGATCATAACTTCTCTGCCCCTAGGACTCCTCAACAAAATAGAGTCGTTGAAAGAAAGAACAGGACTCTTGAAGACATGGCTAGGACTATCTTCTTTCTAGTAAGCTGCCTCATAGCTTCTGGGCAGAGGCTGTAAACATTGCATGTTACATTGTCAATAGATGCATAACTAGACCTCTTGTATAGAAGACTCCCTATGAGTTACTTAAAGGGAGAAAACCAAATATATCCCATCTTAGGGCATTTGGATGTAAGTGCTTTGTGCACAATAATGGAAAAGACTCCCTAGGTATGTTTGATCCTAGAAGTGATGAGGGAGTATTCTTGGGATATTCTTGACATAGCAAAGCATATAAAGTGTTCAATAAAAGAACTTTGTGCGTAGAAGAAAGTGTGCATGTAGTATTTGATGAAACTAACATTCTTTCTGAGAGACAGGAACATGAAGATGAAGCCATTGGATTAGTAAAGGATTTGACTGAAGCCTCAGCACAAGTCAAAGTGGCACCAAAAGAAGGAACAGGTGATGGAACAGGTTCTTCTATTCAGGGAAACCTGACAGGGGGAACTAATCAAAGAGGAATTGAAATAAATCCCCTAAAAGAACATGTTCATGACCATGTTCCTCAGAAACAGAACATGGGAGAAGCATCTAGTAGAAACCAGTTGGTTGTGAAACCTCACAAGTATCAAAGTTCTTACCCTATTGAGAACATTATCACTGATCCAACATCTGGAGTCAAAACGAGATCACAATTAAAGAATCTGTGTGCTTTTGATGCCTTTTTATCTCTTATTGAACCTAAAAATGTTGTTGAGGCTTTGCAGGATGCAGATTGGGTCAATGCAATGCAAGATGAACTCAATTAGTTTGAGAGAAGTCAAGTTTGGCATCTAGTTCCAAGACCCAAGGATAGATCAGTTATTGGTACAAAATGGGTCTTTAGAAACAAACTTGATGAAGATGGAACAGTTACAAGAAATAAGGCAAGACTGGTGGTCTAAGGTTACAGCCAAGAGGATGGCATAGATTATGATGAGACTTTTGCTCCAGTTGAAAGACTAGAGGCAATCAGACTCCTCATAGCTTTTGCAGCACACATGGAATTCACTCTTCATCAGATGGATGTCAAAAGTGCCTTCCTGAATGGCTACCTGAAAGAAGAAGTGTTTGTGAAACAACCTCCAGGGTTTGAGAGCAAGGAATATCCTGAACATGTGTACAAGTTAGACAAGGCTCTCTATGGACTCAAGCAGGCCCCAAGAGCATGGTATGAACGACTGTCCTAATTTCTACTTGAACATGGTTTCAAATGAGGTAAAATTGATAGTACCTTATTCTTAAGGGAAAAAGGTAAGGATCTCCTTGTGGTACAAATATATTTTGATAACATAATCTTTGGGGCCACCACTGATAAGCTAAGTAAAGACTTTGCAAAACTAATGGGGAGTGAGTTTGAAATGAGTATGATGGGTGAGCTTAACTTCTTCTTCGGCTTACATATCAAACAAAGTCCTAATAGAGCCATGATCCATCAGCAGAAGTATGCAAAAGAGCTTATCAAAAAGTTTAAAATGGAAGAATCAAAAGAAATAGACACACCCATTGCAACTTCCACTAAATTAGACATTGATGAACCTGGTTCATCGGTTGATCAAAAGTTGTACAGGGGTATGATTGGTTCACTCTTGTATCTTACTGCCAGTAGACCTGACATTGTTTTCAGTGTAGGGCTTTGTGCTCGTTTTCAGGCCAATCCAAAAGAGTCTCACTTGACTGCTGTCAAGAGGATACTAAGATATTTGAAAGGCACCACTGATCTGTGTCTTTGGTACCCCAAAGGTAGTAATTTCAATCTAGTAGGATATACTGATGCTGATTATGCAGGTTTCCTAATGGATAGGAAGAGCACCTCAGGTATGGAACACTTCCTTGGTTCATGTCTTGTGTCATGGGCTACTAATAAGCACAGTGGCCTTATCTACTGTTGAAGCTGAGTATGTTGTTGTTGCTTCTTGTTGTGCTCAATTGCTATGGATCAAACAGCAGCTGGTATATTTTGGCATTGAAGTTGGTTGCATTCCTATATTCTGTGATACCACTAGTACTATAAGTATGACAAAGAACCCTGTTCATCATAAGAGGACTAAGCACATAGATGTTAGGCACCACTTCATAAGAGATAACTATGAGAATTGATTGATCTCCATAGAATTATATGCTACTGATAAACAAATTGCTGACATCTTCACTAAAGCACTGAGTAGAGAAAACTTTGAAAGGAACATGTTGGAATTAGGGATGATTAAGATCACCTAATAGGTCCAGTTCAGAATGCACAATGAAAAGAAAATAATTTAAAAAAATGAAAAAAAAATTTTGGCTAGGAAATCTGAACTTGTGTAAATATCTAGATTAATTCTTACTCTGCTTCATACTTTAATTAGTATACTCCTGTGACATGTGTTTATATGACTCTGATCTCTTATAAAATTTTCTCTATTATGGCATTTGAGGCATGTTCAAGAGAGTTCTAAATGAAGAACCTGGTTCATCAGTATGGGTTCATATGAAAGCTCAGGTATGTTTTCTATACTCTGCACAATTAGAAATATTAATAATTCAATCATGAGCAGAAGTCCTATACTTGTCAAATTCCTAGAAAATTCTATCTGTTAGCATTGAACCAGTTCCGTCCATCTAGAATTCTAAACCGTAATTTTTGCCTAATATCTAGGGAAACCAAATCGATCATTAAAATTCTGGAATTTCAGTTTGATTAGACTCCTATTTGACCCCTGCAAAAAGATGTCGTTACTTATTAAATGTCTAATTCTCTTTAAATACACACCATTTCTCCAGTCTTCATCATAATTCCTAAACCGTCAAAAACTCTTCTTCACTTCTCTTCTCCAAAATTCCCAAACTCTTTCAAGAAATCGACAATCATGTCTAACCCTCAAAAGAACCCTTGGTCTCCTTCACCACCATCTCCCTCAAATTCATCCTCATCTACTCCCCCCAGTGTATCTCCAAAACCTAGACTACAAAGGCAGAAAATGCTTGCTCGTAAGACTGTAGCAACTGGGTCTTTGAGAAAGGCTTTAAACGAAAGGTTGAAAGAAAGCCAAATGAAGCAAAGCCAAGCTCCAAATTTCGACTCCAGCTCTGAGTCTTAATCCTATCAATCAGCGACTGAGGGGAAGGACATGGGTCTTCTAACTCTGAGAAGACTCAAGAATCCCCTACTGAAGTAAGTTCATCTGTGACTGAAAACTTAGAGACTAGGTTTGTTCTGGTTGGACCCATTTGGGATGTTGAAGTGCCTGAGATACGTAGGAATGGAGGTAAAAGGAATTTTGAAAAAGAAAAGGAGAGAGAGTGTGCATATGGTAAAGAGAGGGGAAATGGGAAGGGAGCAGTTCTTGCTATATGTGGGGTTACACAAGAGAGGTTAGAAGAGAGTGGCCTGAAGTCAGGGGGAAGTGGTTCGGGGGAAGCTACTGAAGGGTTGGTTCATCTGAGCAAACAGAGAGATGAACTTGTTTTATCTACTAAAGAGACCTTGGCTGATCTACTGAAAAAGGTTGGGGCAAGCTATGACCCAAAGAAATGCAGAACTCCCACAACAAAATCCCCAAATGTTCCCAAGCCTTCCAAGAAAAGAAAAGCTTCATCCCCTACACCTACTGCCTCTTCAGTGCCTAGGGGTAGAGCCACAAGAAGCAGGGTAAAACAAAGTGAAGGTGATCTACAAAAGACCTTAGAAGAAAGAACGAAAAAGAAAATGGATAAAGGAAAGGGAAAGATTGCAGAATCCTCAGAGGCTGTTGAGGAAGAGGAGATGGAACTGGTCCATCAAGAAAGGGGTACAACAGTGGAGGTTCCTACACCCAAGCCTAAAAAGCCCAAGACTTCCTCCAAGAAGTCTTCCTCTGTGCCTGTGGCTGCTGAACCCACACTAGCCAAGAGGACAAGATCTGCAGTGAAAGCTAAACAAACAAAAGTTTCTGATGATGATGACTGGAGTGCAGAAGAAGAAGAAAATGATTTTGAGAAGGAACAGGACAAGCTTGCCATTTTTGGCAGAAGAAAGATTTTAAAAGGTAGATTGTTGAAGGATCTAGTGGAACCAGGGATGATGAGGTTGGTGGATGCTTTAGCTGCTCAGGGATGGAAGGACATGGTCCTTCAGATGGAAGGTATGCTAGCCAGAAATGAGCTGATTGAATTTATGGCAAATGCTGCTGTTAAGGATGGAGTTGTTAGTAGCCTGGTGAAGGGAGTTCAAGTGCAGTTTGATGCAGTGAAACTGGGAGAGATTCTGGACATACCCTCTGAAGGGTTTGATGACTATACTAGGCAGAGGTGGCCATGCCTGGACTCCCTCCCTACTGCCCTTGAAATCACCAAGAGGTTTTGTGATTCAGAGGAAGTGAATGAAGCCAGGGCTGTGCAGAAAAGTGAGATGAGGCCTGAGCACAAGGTTGTGTGAGTTTGTCAACAAGTGCTTATTGCCAAGACAGGAGAGAAGGCACACTGCTAACTACATGGATATGGTTCTTATGGAATGCCTGGAGAGAGGAAAGCAAATAAACTGGCCTGCCCTCATAGTCAAATTGCTAGACAGGGTCATAGATGGTTCCAAGGCTCATGCTACTCCATATGACTTCATACTAACCACAGTTTTGGACAAGCTGGATGTGCCTTTTAAATGTGCCTCTGAAGAAATGGGAATGGCCTCGAGCAAGGAACACTTTGGCATCAAAACTCTTCTTGCATGTGACTATCCAGTCAATGATATCCCAGTTGAACCTGATTCATCTCTGAAGACACCCATCAACAGCAAAGTTAGGACTTTGGTTCAGGAATGTGCAGCTAAGGATGCTGAAATTGCTAGGCTCAAGGCTCGTGTGGTTGAAATGGAAACTGAGAGGGATGGTCTCAGAATTGAGCTTGCCAAAGAAAAGGAGAAGAATGATGGAATTCTTAAGAACATGCTGAATCTTCTCCAAACTCAACCCTCCAGTTCCTCCAAGCCTTAGGACTCCTAGCCTTTGTCTCCTGAACTTGTCTAGTACCCCAGTGACCCAAATTAGGGATTTTTCTGTTTTTGCTCATGGTTTGAGTGTTTTTCTTTCTTTTTGTGGATTGTTAATGGCAACATATCTCTATCAATGACAATTGATGTTTTCTCTTGTTCAATCATTATTCTGACCTTGATAGTTTAAATATGTTCGTTTGATTACTGATGATTGAACCATGATTGCACTTGCAGTTGCCTCAGTGGCCATGACTACTTATTAAAATCTGGGATTCACATTGTGTATGCAACTTTTCGATAATGCCAAAAGGGGAAATATATATTGTGCTTTACACATTATTTTGAAATAAGTGATATTTATAACCTAATTAACCTGGTCCTTGATGATAAGTGAATTTTCTAAATTTAGTGTTGATGGTTAAGCTGAGTTTTTACAGGTCCCTTGATCATTAAAAAGCACAGAGTTTGTCATCATCAAAAAGGGGGAATTTGTTGGCCCAAGAACAGGTGAAGTTTTGAAGAATAACAAATGAACTCAGTTATGGACCAGGTCCATCTTGTGAAGCACAGTCATGATCAACCTACACATGTGAGATGCACGTGAAGGAGATAAGTCCTACTGATCAAGCAGCAATATCTCCTGATCTGATCGAAAAGGTTACATATTGGATAAGGGGAGAAAGTCTCCTTATATGAAAAGAACACAATCCGGATAAAGATAGTGTTGGAGTTTGAGATCTTCAAGGACTCAACTACGATAGAAGATCAACAATTGAGTTCTAATCAAACTCTGATTACTAACCTATTAAAAGATAGTGATTGTTCTCTTTTATAGGGATTGCACAAACGCAGAAGTTAAACTAAATTGAGAGCAAAAGAGCAAGGCGATTTTGCAAGAAATTTATGTGAGATTTGAGTGTGCACTCCTGAAGCTACTTGAACGATATAGAAGAACCAATTCCATTGTGTCTTTCTTTTATTCTAGTTCAATTGTAGTAGGTGGTTTAAAGTTGTACCTTTCAGCTTTCATAGAAGCAATTATATTAGGTACTTAGAGTGTTCAAGTTATAAGCTAACTTGAAGTTGTCGCAACAGTTGTGGCTGTGTGCTACAACAGGATTAGAGTTAATCCTTAGGTTTACAAAGAGTTTTTGTAAATGCTATTTTGGCTCAGTGATATTCGTGGAAGTTTGGGAAAATCCTACTGAGTAGTAGGTCGTGGTTTTTTCACCTTTTGAGCCAGGTGTTTTCCACATAAAAATCTATGTGTTCTTTATTTTATGTACTTATTATTCCGCAAACAGTAGTAGTTAGAACACCTAGAAGAACTAGATTCTTCTAGAGCGAAAATTGAGTACCACACAAATCACCTCCCCCCCCCCCCTCTTGTGTGGTATTGATGTTTAGAACAACAAATCATCTCTGGAATCTTAATTAGATGTTAGGATATTTTGTTATATATCATTGATTGCCTGTTTAATTTGATATTTGGCTTGATAATTATGTTTTTATCCGAAATTTAGTAGGTTTAACTAAAAAAGAAGAAAAGAATTTAGATGAATGTTTTAGATGTTTCTAGAAGAAAAAAGCAGTTGGAAAAAAGGACAGATGTCCCAATATTGGTTAAGAAAAGATGCTGAAATTAGATACATATGTAAAAATGGGACAGTTGTACAAGTTGGTTATTAAAAGATGTCCTTCCCTAATTTTCAACTGACATTCCCTTTATTCCCTCCCTTTTCCCTCATCTCTATCATAATACACTCTCACACACGCTAATTCGCTCAACATTCCTCTCAAATACAATAAAGAATAGACACTGATTTTTACACGGAATTCTCTGAAAATTGGATCCTCTTTTTTTTCATTTCTATTGCTGTCACTCTGCTGGTTTAGCTGAGATTTTGAGGTTGTTTTCTTTTGTTTCCTGCTGTTTGATCTTGCTAAATCCATCCAGTGTTAGTTTTTCTTAACCTTTATTTGGTAAAAAGTTCAGCTTGTTTACGAGTTTAGGTACACATCTCACACATGTACTTCTGTTTTCGATTTGCAATGAAATATTGGCTATTCTTTGAAGTTATTTGCTGGAATGGTGTATACTTGCTGTCTGTTTTGTTTTAAACATAAATGGATGTTAGTTCGATATGTTTAAGATTTAAAACCTGCTATGGATTTGCATGTTAAGCACAACTGGTCTCTATAGAAATTTCATAACTAGAATTGTAGCTGATTTCACATGTTTGTTTAGACCTCAACATGTATATCTCATTGTTAAATACCTTTTGCTTATATTTGAGTATTAACTACCGAAATCTGAGCCTGATTTCATGATTTCTGATAAGTTAAAGTCTAATGCTTTATTTGAAGGTCAATAATTCTGGATCTGGCCACATGTTGGTTCGATTTGCAGTTTAAGGCTTGAGCAAAGTTGCACCTCCATCGGATCTTTGTTGCTTTGGTTTGTTATCCATTAAGTATCAGTTAGAGTCGTGATCATAGTGAGGTTTAACCATAGCTACATTCTTTAATGGGGGATGAATGTTGTAATTTTAAGCATACGATGATGTATTCCATAATTGGCAGTGTAGTTGATCAAGTGACTGTTCAGAAGTTCATTTGTTCAATAGTTTATTTATTTTGTTAAGCTATAATACTGTCACATTGTTACACCCCATATCTCCGTACGAAAGAGTATTCATAAGTCAATTGATGTAAGCTCAGAAATGAGATCATCTTTGAGAGTACATAAAGTAAGTTAATCATGTTACCTTGGAGGTTGAAAATCTTTAAGATCATGGAAAAGAAGTACCAAGAGGGTTGAAAGGCTATGAAGCTAAACAAATTGAAGAAGATAAGTTTCGTCGAATGTCAACAAGTTGGGAATGTTATAACGTGTACTTTTGTGATGAGACTAGGGTGCTTAACAAGAGAAGGAGGTTATGTTATGAGTTATTTTAGTCATATGATAGTCGTGTGTTATGTTTATAAGTCAAGCAAGTCGTGGAACAAAAGTTGGCAAAGGTCATCACAAGTTACATTCATAAATATGCTGAAAATTAGGTCAACTGTAGATGCGATTTTCTCTCTATTTACTTCGAATTATGGGTGATCTACCTACCAAATTGAATATCTATGAGTCTAGTTTCCAACACATTAAACCGTTTGTCGATAAAATGCCAGAGTAGAGAGATATTTATGTTTTTGCGAGACTGCGCCAAGCAGCTCATGGGACCCACAATGGCGGTTGAGATATATTGATATATATAAGATGCCCCAACCCCGTTTTAACTCATTATTTTTCAGTATCATCAGGCCCTAGACACTTAAAAACACTCTCTCAATGTTCTCTCATGATCCAAGACCCAAACAAAGGGCAAACAACACAAATCAAGTGTCGGGAATCCTGTCGCACTAGTAAGTTTCTTGTTCTTCTTGTTGTTGCCCAAACAAAGGGCAAACAATAATGGTATTGTGTTATTGCATGTGCTTAAGGTTATCTTGATGTTGATTAAGTTAAATGGATGTACTAGACATGAACTAGTGAATAAAGTTCCTAATTGAAGATAGTTGGAGTTGTGGATTGTTTCCTTTGTTATAAATATATGGTATAAGGATGGAATCATTGATTAATGACTTTGTTATCATGTTAATGATCCTTTTAAGTTAATGTAAGAAGTCTATAAGGGGTTATAATGGGGTTGAAGGGTGCTGAAGGGATTCAATCCGAGCTTGCCGCTCGTCGTGATATGTTGACGACTTGTTAATGAAATATTATGTACCCTATTGTTGATGTTGTTCTTATTGTATTGCTCTGGTTGTTGTTGTTGGTATATGGTATTGGAGGAGGCCCTTGTTACAAGGGAGATGCTGCCCAAATTTACATAAAACGAGCTACTAGGTTAAGTTACAGACTTAGCCTTTACTCAGCATTGATTTTGAATCACCTTATACTACGGTAGACTGAGTTGAGTTGTTTGAAGAGGTGCTTGGATGTTGTTAAGGACTCAACGAGGTTAAGGTATAATAAGTCTAAGCCCTTCTTTCATTTTGGCATGACCTCGTAACTACATGTATTTGATAACGAGGCATAAAGAGAAGTTCATACTCCCGAGTTTATATATATTATCCTAGTCTTATAAGTTATAGCATTCTCCCTTATCGGGACTTTATATTCAATTGAGTATTGTCTTCTTCCAGTCAAGAGAGCATAGGGTCTATATATACAGTTTTACAGTATTTTCACCACCATCGAGCTATAATCGGTGGGCAGGCCCCTAATTGGCAACCTCTGATTAGATGGTGAGTTATATACTGAGCCTACTATGGCCGAGTTCCTATGAGCGAGCAGAATGTTCGAGATACAGAGCCTAGTATGGCCGAGCACCTATGAGAGCCTACTACGGCAGAGCAGTTACACATACCGAGCCTTATAACGTCAGACAACTATTTAACTAACTATATTGAGAGAGTTGAGTCAGTGTCAGCAGGTAAGCATATCTTCAGATTAACTTTGACTCATAGTTACTTTCAGTTATTATATTATCAGTTGAGTTTCAGCTTTCAGTTATTCTATTGCCTTACATACTCGGTACATTATTTCGTATTGACATCCCTTTTGCCGGGGACGCTGCATTTCATGCCTGTAGGTCTTTATTGACAATTGGACAGAGCCTCCCAGCAGACAGAGTCAAACATGAGCTTGGTTGGTAAGCTCCACTTCTATCACGACCCAAAAACCACTAGTCATGATGGCACCTAACTCGATATGCTAGTTAAGCCAACTAATAGAAAATACAATCCAAAAGAGATTATAGGAAAATAGTAAAGATTTAGCTGAACATTTACAAATTGACCCAAGAACTGGTAGTACGACTCATGAGCTTCTAAGACTTGGAATTTACAAAGCTAGTACAAATAATTACACGATCTGTTTGAAATTTACATAAATAGATTACCAAAATCTAAGCTACCAAGGACAAGTGGTAGCTATATCCGGAATGCACGAGCATCTTAGGAGTCAGCACTCGACATCACCAGCAGCACCACTCCAAAAATCTGTACGCAATGTACAGAATTGTGGTATCAGTACAACCGACCTCATGTACTAGTAAGTATTTTGTCTAACCTCGTCGAAGTAGTGACGAGGCTTTTTTTGTTAAAAGATACTTTCTGATAAACCCTGCACCGTAAATCAGCAGTAGAACTATACTATGATATAATAGAGACAAATACATGAAACGAATACGCAAAACAATAACCAAGTGTTAACAAAGATCACAATCTGGCATCTTCAAATACCTCGACCAATCCTTTCATTAGAAAGAAACCAATAAACCACAACCGTCAATTCTTAACTTTCATAGCATGAGGAATGTACTCAGATATCAAGTCAATTGCACGGCAACACCCTTCGTGCTTTTATCTCATCCTCATCCTCACCCAATTTACGTATAACAAAACCAACCAGATGATGGAAATACCGATAATAGGAATTACAAAGTAGGAAATACACAAGTAGCTATAATGAACGAGGATATACATGTGGGCAACAGTAAAAGACTAGGCGGAAAGCATGTGACTGATGACAGCAATTGGGAACAAGGAATATCAACTTCAACTAACTAGCATGATGGAGGCCTAAGTACAGATATAACAAATAAGAAAGAAGCACATGATCTTAACAAGTTAACAAGTAGAGGCATGAAGGACTAGCATGGTGGAAGTCTTATACCAAGTGCAACAGAATAGATACGACGTGAGTGTAATTATAAAAGCAGGAAAATAGGCATGATATTTACAAGTTAAACAAGCAGAAGATATGAGAGACACAACAACAATCGATATAGAAATAAATGACAAAACAATAGAAACAAGTCACATCAGATCTGAGATTGCAACAATAGCAGCTCAAGGCAAAGACATAAACATATACACGGGAAAACAGATATCACAACATAATGCATGTCCCTCATCCTCGCCTACACGGAAACACCCATCGTGCCATGACCTCACGATGATATAAATTAATAACAGAATAGATAAAATGGTACTCCATCACCCTTCGTGCTTTACACTCTCATAACATGGCACGGCATTACCCTTCGTGCTTTACACTCGCATAACATGACACGGCATCACCCTTCATGCTTTTACTCTCAATAATATGGCACGGCGTCACCCTTCGTGCTTTAACTCTCCCTCACATGATAATGTACAAACAATGGCACGGCATCACCCTTCCTACTTTACACTCTTCCTTACCAAGCATATGTATATCAATGACAAACAAGGTAGGAAGCATAAATAACATCAAGGGGGGTGTTTTTAACGGATATTCCAAATAAATCTCAATCACAACTTTTCAAGCCATTAATGGTTAAATAAACCCTAAAGAACTTCATTATTCAAATACTTCCACAAATCTCATAAATGATCCATAACACAAGTATAGAATCTAGTATATCAAGAATATCGGCTATAGCAATGTATTAATTATTACGCATAGGGATGACCGAATTAGACACATCAATGTATTCTCAGAATCCCATCAAATTTAATCAAGTTATAATAGACTAAGTATTGATTTCTAACATTTAATACTATGTTCTTAATATCTAGAAGTCAAGTGAGGCATGAATCAAGAAGGTCACATGGTTCGACAAGACATAATTATAGCATAATCTACCCCCAAGCATGATTAACCCCGGCACATACATATACGCTCATCACCTCATATATGTATAACCCCCGCTTGTATCAAACAATGCCAAATAGCAGGAAATTCCCTCAACAAAGATAGGCAAGACACTTACCTCGAACAAGCAATTACAATAACAAGCAAGCCCAGCGACGCTCGAAAAATGCCATCACGCGCGTAGTGACCTCCGAACGGATCAAAAAGCAACTCAAATACAGCAAATAAAGCCCAAGGAAACAATTCCAAATGATAAAGATCGAATCTTAAATCAAATCCCAAATCCGGCCAAAAATTACACCCGAGCCCACACCTCAGACAAAACTCACAAAATCCGATCCATTCAATTACGAGTTGAACCATACTAGTTTCACTCAATTCCGACTCCAAATAGATGTTCACAACTCAAAAATTCATATTATGAAACTTTAGGCCAAAACCCCCCAATTTCCTCTTTAAAATTCATCAACCAAAAGCTAAAATCGAAGTTAGATTCATGGAATATAACCAAAACTGAGTAGATAACACTTACCCCAATTCATATGGAGAAAATTGACTCAAAAATTGCCCAATTCCGAGCTCCCCAACTCAAGATATGTTAAATGAACAAAACCCTCATTTAACATTGTTCTTCCTCGTTTCTTGTGCCAAATGATCTCGAAACATGCTTTTGATGCCACCAATGGATTCCTTGTGAAATTCTAGTCTATTGGCTCTTGAATCACTCCATTTGACCTTATATTGAAGGAGATATGTTGGTTTCAATATTTGAAAATAGTGCAGATTTTTAAATACGAAGTTAGTGGCAATTTCATAATTAATCTGAAAAATCTAGCAACAAAATTCATAGTAAAATGACCATAAACTCCTCATACAATGTCCAAATTCGATGATTCTTTTTGTTATGGCTCCGTAATTACGATACGGATCTAATGCTTCAATTAAAACAGAAATTGGAGCTCATTTGCTTAATGTAGTACCATTTATGCTTGAAGAAACAACGTCGAAACATAAAAAAACGAGCGCAACACAACCCAAACCTATTCGAAACTCACCCGAGCCCCTCGGGACCACGTTCAATCATACCAACAAGTCCCATAACATAACACGGACTTACTCGAGGCCTCAAAACACACATAACAACATCGAAATAACGAATCACACCTCAATCCAAAAATCAATGAACTTGAAACTTCAAACTTCCACAACTGATGCCGAAACCCATCAAATCACGTCCGATTGGCCTCAAATTTTGCACACAAGTCACATTTGACATTACGGGCCTGCTCCAACTTCCGGAATTGAAATCCGACCCCGATATCAAAAAGTCAACTCACGGTCAAACTTTCCAAAAAATCCAACTTTCGTCATTTCAAGCCAAATTCAACTACGGAACTCCAAATCACAATCCCCACTAAGTCCAAAATCACCCAACGGAGCTAACGGAACCATCCAAATTCCAATTTGAGGTCAAATACTAAAAAGTCAAACTCGGTCAACTCTTTTAAATTTAAAGCTCCCTAGTTGAGAATCATTTTTCCAAATCAGTCCCGAATAACCTGAAAACCAAAACCGACGATTCACATAAGTCAAAATACATCATACGGAGCTACTCACACCCTTAAACTACCGAGTGAAGTTAAAATGCTCAAAACGACCAGTCGGTTCGTTACATCCTCTACCATTTAAACATACGTTCGTCCTCGAACGTGCAAGGAGTCATTCCAAAGCTATCAAATCACGATGTAACCTTACTAAGCATAAACCCGGGGGTGATCCCACGTCACCATGCTCCATATAATCCCGCCAACACAACATAACTGGAGATCCTTACTTCAACCTTGGTCCTTAAACCTTAGAACCCAATCTCTATCATCCAAAATTCATTACGAGACCTGAATCCCTCAATGTACTTTGTATAAGCCTGAACAAGCTGTATCAAGTCATAAACATAACCCAAGATGTAATCAAATGATATACCCCATCACTTCGGCACTCACTGTAGGAACTGATGACCATCATTACTGCCCAAAAACAAATCCGGTGCTAGTAGCAAACCCCCTATCGGTTAGAACCTCGTTCAAAACCTTCATGCCCTACCGATGATGAAAGAAACACGTATAACTTCTTAACCACTCATTTGATCAATAAGCCAAGAAACTCACTCGCCCAACCAGGGCTATTGTCCAAATCCTCAACAACATATAGTGTTATTCTTCCAAACCTTCCTCTTCCCAATACAGTAGCTAATCTCAGGTCTAGAAACGTCATCTCATCCAACACAAGCAGCCCCACCGACAACTGCCAACAATAATCACATGGAGCCCCACGCAACCCGGTTTCGTGCACCAATAATTAATAATTCAGATATGACAAATAATAGTAAGAAAACTAAATAAGAAGACTACTAAGCAAGTTAAAAAGGAAGGGAAATTTTAGCATTTTACTATGAACTATTTTCAACAAGGTGAAAGCAAAATACACAAAATAGGGATAAAGAGTCACATTTCATCACTGTATAGTTACGGCGTGCAACCCGATCCCATCACATCAATCCACATAGGTTAACCATCGAGCCATAATACTCGGGCTCACTGATCACATGTGCATCAATATCAAGAACAACCGAGTGCACAAAAATATTACTGTGGGAAAATTATTAGGAACAAACAATACTGAGAAGGACAAGCACAACTATGTTCAATAAGAAAATTAACATCACGAAGGTCACCTTGCCCATAATGCCATGAGTCCTAAACTGAATCACAATATGCGTGCGAAGAATAATGTAACCCTCACATCTTGCCATAGTATAAGAGAGAAACATATAACATAATCCAAGGCGTGAATAACATCCATTCCCCCCGATGATATACATATGGTAACAAATGCGCAAGAACAAACAGGTCCGATCCGATACAAAATACACATTCTCATTAGGCTCAAAAGCAACCCTAAAACTAATTTCTGATCATCCCCAAACATGCAATTAACCTTCCAAAAGTCCATAGCAACCTTTCCATAACACCTACTATCCATCATCCAATCCTCGACATATCTTCCCAACGAGAACATCCAGTCTCTGAGCCTCACAAATACCATAATCTTCATATCCAATCTCAACACCGCTACTCAAATCGTTGACACGTAACTCATACCCCCTCACCTTGCGAAAAAAATACTCATAAGTCAAAACACAATGTACCTACCAATTAGGAAAAAATCTTCATGCAAAAAAACCAAAACGCTTTTTAGCAACCCTAAGCCGGTGATCACCAAGAGAACCGGTGCTGCCCTCCCACGGCCACTCCAGCCGGTAGCCGGCCACCCCCAGTGGCCAGCGCCTGACCCCCCCCCCCAACCTTCCCCCACCATCGCCCAAACATCCACGATTACAAACAACAATCCCCAACCCATGGATTATTCAAAACTTCTAAAACCTACCACCAATAATGCCCCCATGCAAACCCTAGCTATGCTACCATTGATATCTATAGAGTTCCTGCATGGAGAACCAGTTGTGAAGTGGAAGAAGCAAGAAGTGAAACAATCCATCGTACAACAAGGGTTTCAACTTGCAGTTCTTGGGATATTTTCGTATAGAAAACCTGTTATTGGTGAATTACGTAAAGTGATTCCAATTCAATGTGAGATTAAGGGTCATTGCTCAGTAGGCTTGATTGAAGATAATCATCTGTTGATTAGATTGTCATTATTGGAGGATTATGTTCATCTTCTTTCAAAGCCAGCTTTTTATTTAAAGTCTCAATCAGATATGTGGCAGATGCATTGTACAAAATGGAATCCATGGTGGACACCTGATGAACAGACTCCAATTGCCATAGCTTGGATTAGCTTTCTAGAACTTCCTCCAAATTTCTTTGGTAAGGAATGTGTATTCTCATTAGCTCGTGTAGTTGGTAACCCATTACATGTAGACCTAGCAACTCAAAATGGGACTAGACCTAGTTGTGCTAAGGTGAAGGTGGAAGTTAATTTGTTAGGTAATTTCCCTAAACGTATTAAGATTGTTGAAGAAGCTGATGAATCTGGGCCAGAAAATTTTAAATGGATTAGGATAAAGTATGATTATATGCCTAAATATTGCAAGCCTTGCAAGAAACAAGGGCATAGTGAGGCAGAATGTTGGGTAATTCATCCTGAATTACACAAGAGATTTGATGAAGATGTTGAGGATCAAGGCAAGGATAAGACAGTTGCGGTGAGTACTGAAGCAATTGGTACAACTGCAAATTCAACAAAGGTTCTTTCAAGTGGAAAGGTGGTTGGTAAGCCTGCTACTAATCATGCCAAGCAAGAATGGATACAAGCAAGTAAGAACAAATACCAACGGGGTAATAGGGGTCACCTTGTTAATAACAAACAAGGTAAGGAAGTTGACAAGGGTAAAGAGAAGGCCAAACTTGAGGAAGTAGCAACCAAGAACAAGTTTAACGCATTCGAGGTTGAGGAAGTTCATCAACCTATTCTGCAAATTACTGAAGGCAAAGGTGAGGATCTTAGCAATGGTAAGAAGAAGAAGCATGGGGAAAATCAATCAAAGAAGGGCTATGAGAAGGAAAAAGAAGGCAATACCGGAGCTTCAAGCCCTAATCCTATGGCTTCTGGGGTTAGGGTTGGGAAGGATGCTAATACTAAACCAGCGGGAGAAGATAATCAACAAGAACTTAAACGTGTGAAGAAGGAAGCAGTTGAGAAAGTACTGATGAAAAGGCTAATAAGGAATCCACAATCGACTGGGTTCATAGAAGGTTTGGAACTAGCAAAGAGGAGCTAAGGCAACTCAATGTGACTACAAACCAATCATGTCGAGATATGCCGTCTCAAACATTTGCAGATTCTGGGAAGCTTGAGAACCCTGATGAGATAAACTCAACAAAGGCTGGAGGGAGTGATGCAAAAGAGGTGGAGGATGATCAAATAGGCACGACAAAGATAACAGGAGACAAAGTGAAGGACAACAGCCCACCTGGCAATAGGCTGGCAACGCCAGGCCTAAAGCCAGGCTCTCCAGGCGTTAGGCTGGTGACGCCAAGCCTAAAGCCAGGTACCCCAAGTGTTAGGTTGGCGATGCTAGGCCTGGCGCTAGGGTCACCTGATGAAGCATCGATAGTAAACCCTATCCATAGTGCTACTGGTAAGATTTTGGCCCATGTTGATGATGTTCCGGTGTATGCATTGGAGAACAGACTTGATGATAATGTGAAGGTTAGGGATGATACAGTAGGATCAGAGAATAGCAATGAAAAGAATGATGAGCAGGCAATTGTTCCAAGAGCATCTAGGGAAATAGAGGAAGTTCCTATGAATATGGCACTGATCAAATTATGCAGCTGCATCTTAATGTTCCACTAAAGACTCCACTACAACATCTGCATGATTTAGTTACACACAATGTGGCACCAATTGATGAAGACTTAATGAGACAAAATCCTATGGAGGATGAGGGAGATGATGAATCAACAGAAGAAAACTTCAAACAGGTGGCTAGGGATGGGGATCTATCACCTACAGCTAGTGCTAAAAGAGGCAAGAAAACAAAGAAGAATAAGAATAAAGAGCCACAACAATCTCTAAGAATTATGCCCAGGAGGGCAGCTTCTCTATCGAAATGATGATCAAAACATTAATATGGAACATAAGGTCTGTAAATACACAGCAGGCCTTTCCTAGGGTGATCAACATGAATAGGGAGCATAACTTTTGTGTAGTTGCATTGATGGAACGTTTTCAAAAGAAGAGATTCATTGATAGATATAGAAGAAGGTTGAATATGGAGAGGGCTTATGCAAATATTAATGGGCAAATATGGTTATTGTTTGATGCAGTGGTGGAATAGGAATTAGTGGAGGATACTGAGCAACAGGTGACTGTGAGAGTACTTCACCATGACCTAGGGCAGCACATGATGATGACATTTGTTTATGCAAAATGTTCAGCAATTGAGAGGTTGGAATTGTGGGATCACTTGTATTACTAGCAAGTGATATGAAATTGCCATGTTTGGTAGGAGGGGATTTTAATGTGATATTACAGGAAGATGAGAAAATAGGAGGACTACCGGTACACCCGCCTGAATATGAGGATTTTGCATTTTGTGTAAATTCTTGTGGTTTGTTTGAGCAAGGATACAAAGGAAGTCCATTTACATGGTGGAATGGGAGATCCAATGTTGCATGTATATTCAAAAGATTGGATAGGATCTTTGTGAATTTGCCATTTCAGAACATGTTGCCAACTATTGAAGTTGAACATCTGATCAGAACTGGATCAGATCATGCACCATTGTTAATGACATGTGGGGAGCAGACAACCAATTTTGTCATGCCTTTTAGGTTCTTGAACTTTTGGACTAAACATGCTACATTTATGGATGTGGTGAGGCAGAATTGGGAAGCTGATTTCATAGGGGATCCGTTTTTGATATTCAAGAGAAGATCAAGAGGGTGAAGGAAGCACTGTCAAAATAGAGTAGGTAAACATTTGGTGATATCTTCAAGCAGTTTGCTATTTTAGAGGACATTGTTAGGGTAAAAGATATGTTGCTTGAAGAAGAGCCTTCAATTGAGAACAGGATTGTGCTTCAAAAGGCATAATTTGAATTGAAGAAATACTTGAGTATTGAGGAGCAGTATCGGAAGCAAAAAGCTGGGATGACTTGGTTTGCTGAAGGAGATAGGAATACAAGTTTCTTTCACAATCATGTCAATGGAAAAAGAAAGAAATTACAACTGAAGAGGATCAAAAGTGGAAGTGGGGTATGGATTGAAGACCGGGAGCAATTAGCTGCAGCTGTAGTGGAGTTTTATCAAGAACAGTTCACAAATGAAGGTGATGCATCTGACTTTTTCTTGCTCAATAATGTACCTTCGATGGTCACTATGGAACAGAATTTGGAACTTAGCAGATTGCCAACAATTGAAGAGGTAAGGACAACAGTTTTTGAGCTTAGTGGGGAGAGTGCTAGTGGTCCAGATGGATTCACCGGCCTATTTTATCAAACATGCTGGGATGTTATTGGTGCTGATATACATAACATGGTGCTACACTTCTATGGAGGAGCTGCACTGCCTAAATCCATCACTCACACCAATCTAGTGTTGCTGCCTAAGAAGCCTAGAGTTGAGACCTTTTCTAACTTAAGACGTATTAGCTTGAGCAACATCATTAACAAGGTCTTTTCTAGAGTGTTACATGATAGATTGGAAAAAAATTTCCTTCTCTAATATCTCCTAATCAATCAGGATTTGTGAAGGGTAGGAGTATATTTGAGAACATCTTATTGACTCAAGAAATTGTCACTGACATAAGGTTAAGGGGAAAGCCAGCTAATGTGGTGATCAAGCTTGATATGGCTAAGCCCTATGATAGGGTTTCATGGAAGTACTTATTGCATGTACAAAGGAAGATGGGATTTTTAGAGCACTTCATCAACATGGTGTGGAACTTGATGTCAAATAATTGGTATTCAGTATTGGTGAATGGGCAGTCCTTAGGGTTCTTTAAGTCTAAAATGGGTGTGAAGCAAGGGGATCCTCTATCACCAGCATTGTTCATTCTATCAGCCGAGGTACTTTCCAGGTCTTTGAATAAGCTATTTGAAGACAGGTCATTTGTGGGATTTGGAATGCCTAAGTGGTTTGATCCTTTAAACCACTTGGCATATGCTGATGATACTATAATCTTTGCTTCTTCTCATCCTCCATCCTTGAGAAAGATTATGGTAGTGTTGGGGAACTATGAGAAGATATCAGGCTAGATGATCAACAAAGATAAGAGTTCATACTACATATATTCAAGTATTCCTACTGGATTGTGTCAGGCGGTTGGAGCTATTACAGGATTTGCAAAAGGTAAATTCTCATTCACATATCTAGGGTGTCCTGTTTTCTACACTAGAAGGAGAAAGGAATATTATGAGGATCTTATCAAGAAAGTAAAGGCTAAATTGCATTCATGGAAAGGAAAGCTATTGTCATTTGGAGGAAAGGCAACACTCATTACTAGTGTGTTGCAAAGTATGCCAGTCCAGATGTTATTAGTCCTGCATCCACCGAAAAATGTCCTGGAGCATCTTCATAAGATTTTTGCTAGATTTTTTTGGAGCACAAAGGAAGAAGGGAGAAGCAGACATTGGACCTCATGGCAAAATCGTTGCCTTCCTAAAGAGGAAGGGGGCCTAGGTTTTAGGTCCTTACATGATGTGTCGATGACATTGTTTGCTAAACTATGGTGGAGGTTTAGGATCACAAAATCTTTGTGGTCTAATTTCATGTGGAATAAGTATTGCAAGAAGGAGATACCAACGGTGGTGCAGTTTAGAAGGGGGTCTAATATTTGGAGAAAAATGCTGAATGCTAGGGAAGAAGTAGAACATGAGATCCTATGGGAATTGAAGAGTGGAACAACTAATATTTGGCATGAAAATTAGACTGGATTGGGTGCACTTTATCATGTATTACCTGAAGAATTTCCAATCAATGAATTAATATATCGACGGTAGATCTAATAAATTAGCAAATGAATTTTACGCGCTTAAACGATATTTTTTTACGTGAAATAATAATTTTTTTTTTTAAATATGATAATTGCGGAAAAGATCAAAAAGGCAATATGCAATAAATAATAAAAATAAAGAAAGTATCTAAAAGGTAGATATTGTTAATTACAATTACCAACTACGGCCTTACGGGCTTAACACAGTTGCGCTCGACGTGTCACTACGCCTTGGCCTCGAAGGCGGCATCCGTAAAACGTCGAGTTGCGAT
>NW_017670927.1:318047-324173 GCF_001879085.1 Nicotiana attenuata
TACGGCAAGGTGAAACATGGGATGATCAGCTGTTAGATCAAACCTTCAATGAGGAAATTGCAGAACATATAAGGCTAAATGTACATTATGAAGGCAGTGAGGGATACTGGGATAGGCCATACTGGATGCCAACTCCTTCAGGCAAGTTCAGTGTTAGCAGTGCTTGGCAAATATTAAGGCATAAAGTTGATCCTAATCAGGAATTCAAGTTAATGTGGATTAAAGGCTTACCATTTAAGATATCCTTCTTCTTGTGGAGATTGTGGAGGAAGAAAATAGCCACTGATGACATATGGAGGAGGCAAGGGCAAATGGTGATGTCTAGGTGTTGGTGTTATCAGCAGCCCCAAGAAGAATCTATTGAGCACATATTTATCACAAGTCCTACTGCCTCTAAAGTATGGAACTTGTTCATGGGGGCTGCTGGAATTACTGGGCCATTGATTCAATTGAAGCAGGTTATAAGGCATTGGTGTATGCTCAATGTTGTCCAAAGCTAAAGCCATTGTTTCAAGCAGTACCGGCTATCATCACTTGGGAACTTTGGAAGAGAAGAAATGCAGGTAAACATGGGGGTTCAGTGTCGACAAATAGGGTGATTTATGAGATCAATAGGACATTCCATCAACTGGCAAGGGTGAGGTATGCTTGGATGCCTAATATTCCATTGTTATGGCCAGACATAATTCAATATTTTGAAGAATATAAACCTATATTGATCACCACAAGAGTAACATGGCAGCTTCCTTTTCATAGTTGGTACAAATGCAATACTGATGGAGCCTCAAAAGGAAATCCTGGTCCTATCTCATTAGGCTTTTGTATGAGGAATGATGAAGGTGATGTGGTGTATGCAAGGGCAGTAGACCTGGGAGTGACAACTAATGTGGTGGCTGAAGCTAAGGCTATTCTTCAAGTATTGGAATACTGTGTGGAGCATGATCTTCACCCTCTCATATTGTAGACTGATTCATTAGTGATGAAGAAAGTGATAGAAGGGGAATGGGATCCTCCCTGGGTAATTGCAAATGATGTGAAGAAAATTAGAGAGATGAAGGGAAACTTCAATGTGATCTTTCAACATGTGTTCAGAGAAGGCAACTCAGTGGCGGATTTTATAGCTAACATTGGTTTCTCTTTTGCAGGTACATCTGAGTTTCACTCATTCTCTGAACTGCCTAGTGCAGGGAGGAGATTGATTAATTTAGACAAGTCTCAAACTCCTAACCTTAGGGTTAGAATAGCAAAAATAAGAGCCCCGGACTAATGGCTTCACAGGATTGGAATCTGCACATACCTGCTTGGTTCTTTTATGTCTCATTATGTATGCTATTAAGGTACATTCTAGTGGTATTAGCATGGTCACATGCTCATTCTGGGGGTGCTTTAATAGTGTACAGGACCAATGTGATAAGCAGGTACTAGATGGTGCAATTTATTCTACTTCTGATATGTTCAAATGTTAAGGAAAAGGTTGAATCTGTTATGTGGAATTTCTGGAGATTGTTGAATCATTTCTCAGTGGTATTAGCATGTCTTCATGCTGAATCTGAGGATGGTTTAGCAATGTTTAGAATGATTTCTACGTTAAAGGTTCAGGAAGAGAAGGATCTGAGCTTACAAGAACATAAAATCACCCAGCTTCATAGGCCTGGCGGCGCCAGGCTAAAGCCTGATGATACCCTGGAGTTACCTTGGCGTCGCCAGCTTAAATCCAGCCCTGGCCTGGCTTTTGCCTTGCAAAGCCTGCTTAAAGCTAGCCAGCCTGGCTTTTGCCTTGAAAAGCCTACTTAAAGCCAGTCCCAGCCTGGTTTTTGCCTTGAAAAGCCTACCTAAAGCCAGCCCCAGCCTGGCTTTTGCCTTGAGAAGCCTGCTTAAAACCAGCCCCAGCCTGGCTTTTGCCTTGAAAAGCCTGCTTAAAGCCAGCCCCAGCCTGGCTTTTGCCTTGAAAATCCTGCCTAAAGCCAGCCTCAAAACAGGTGTAGCCATGCTTTATTACATAATAATATTGAGGATCGACCACATGATTTATACTTGGATAGAGTCAGTACACTGCATATGGAGATCATATTGTAGCAACACTAATGATTGGAAGACTATGCTGGCTTCAATTTTGTGGTGGAGATGTTTGGACCCATTTTGCGATTTTATTTATATATTAGCAACTAGGCATCCTGCCTAGTCGTTTTGATAAAAAAAAAAAACAATGTACCTGCCAAAAGGCGAACTCTCCTCTGGTGGGAAAATATAGTGCCAACAAGACCATAAACATCCGAAATCGATTGTGTCATAAAGAACTCATATCCTTCCCTCCAAAACTATTTGCATCCTTGTGTATGCAACCTTTTAACCCCTCATGGCGCATCGCCTCTAACATGATAACTCGCAACACTACGAAAGTCTCATAGTCAACTCTGAACCATAAGCAAAATGGAACACCTCATCACCCGAGAATATTTCATTTAACTCAATCCAGGAGAACACCACCGCACGCAATATAGCTTCTATACCTGTAGAAAACATCAACTCCGACCGTGGTCATAACCATGATAAATTCTCTGGAACTCAGTAACACATAATCGAGTAATCAGAACCAATCGCCTCTAACTCAATCGAGTCACGCAGACTGCTAACCCGGAAGTAACTCAATCTGATATGACCGCCCCGAGGGAACTTCCTGGGAACCCGAAGCCATTTCTTGCATCACTCCAACATTGACATGTAGACCTTCCTTGACAAGGAAATGCCGCAGATCCGATTACCATTCGCTACCGTTTTGAAGCCCGCCCGCTGACAAATTCAAAAATCCTTAAAGGCTACATAAGACCCGGAACTCTCTAGAACCTTCTCGATAACTACTCATCTTACTTTGATCTCCAATACACAACTAATACGCGTCGAGCAACCCGTGCTTCATCAATATATGACCATTCAAAGAAATAATCAAGCAATATCTCAATCCGGAAAATGATACGGACCATGACCCTACAATCTGATCGTCATTAGCAAACTCCACCACTTAGCTCGAAGCAGTAGATCACCTCATCGGTACCCCAAAATACTATATCTTCATAGCATGCCCCGATCCCGCACAACTAATTAGTTGAATACTTCAAAAACTCATGCTATACTGGTTTATAGAACGCCCCGAAGACTCTACCAAGCGCATACCCATCATGGCAATAGTCAAACAACTTCCCCAAATGCTTTGAAATGATCACATATGCACTCCACTGAATGGAAACCTCACACGAGACACACGATCCAAACTCATCATACAGGAGATGGCCCACCAATTATACTCAAATCGAAACCTTACCATGAACCCACCTTAGTCACAATAGCCAGGCCACCAAACAATCTTCCCAAATCTATGCTTACCAACCAGACATATGAACCCGCCTCATACTACAAATGAACAACTAGAAGATTTAACATTGCATTTTCTTTTGAGGCTAGACAACACATCGTAATCTATTTGCAGCATCACTGATCGTCGGCACATAACGAATATTGAGTGCACAACACCATATATGAGCGATTGGAGGAGTCAAAGTCGTAGATTTCAAGCTAAAATAAGGCCGCACGATAAGGAAAGAAGAAAGGGAATTTTTTCCTAAATGCCCTGTAGCCTCCCGAAGATAGGTATGGACGTCATTTTAGCCGATCCGCAGGACTCTACTAGACACTTGCTCATGACTCATAGAACCTATAAACCTATTGCTCTGATACCACATTGTCACGACCCAAAAACCACTAGTCGTGATGGCACCTAACTCGATCCGCTAGGTAAGCCAACTAACAGAAAATACAATCCAAAAGAGATTATAGGAAAATAGTAAAAAAAAAATAGCTGAACATTTACCAATTGACCCAAGAACTGGTAGTATGACTCATGAGCTTCTAAGACTTGGAATTTACAAAGCTGGTACAAATAATTACACGATCTGTTTGAAATGTACATAAATAGATTGCAAAAATCTAAGCTACCAAGGACAAGTGGCAGATATATCCGGAATGCATGAGCATCTTCAGAGTCAGCACTCGACATCACCAGCAGCTCCGCTCAAAAAATCTATACACAATGAACAGAAGTGTAGTATCAGTACAACCAACCCCATGTACTGGTAAGTATTTTTTTCTAACCTCGTCGAAGTAGTGACGATGCTTTTCTTGTTTGTTAAAAGATACTTTCTGACAAAACTTGCACCGTAAATCGGCAATAGAACTATACTACGATATAATAGAGATGAATACATGAAATGGAGTGTTAACAGAGATCACAATCTAGCATCTTCAAATACCATGACCAATCCTTTCCATACAATGAAACCAATAAACCACAACTGTCAATTCTTAACTTTCCTAGCATGAGGAACGTACTCAGTTATCAAGTTAATTGCACGGCAACACCCTTCGTACTTTTATCTCATCCTCACCCATTTCATGTATAACAGAACCAACCAGATGACAGAAATACCGATAATAGGAATTACAAAGTAGGAAATACACAAGTAGCTATAATGAACGAGGATATACATATAGGCAACAATAAAAGACTAGGCGAAAAGCATGTGAGTGATGACAGCAAGTGGAAATAAGGAATATCAACTTCAACTAACTAGCATGATGGAGGCCTAAGTACAAATATAACAAATAAGAAGGAAGCACATGATCTTTGCAAGTTAACAAGTAGAGGCATGAATGACTAGCATGGTGGAAAGCCTATACCAAGTGCAACAGAATAGATATGACATTAGTGTAATTATAAAAGCAGGAAAATAGGCATGATATTTGCAAGTCAAACAAGCAGAAGATATGAGCGACATAACAACAATCGATATAGAGATAAATGACAGAACAATAGCAACAAGTCACATCAGATCTGAGATTGCGACAATAACAGCTCAAGGTAAAAACATAAACATATACACGGGAAAACAGATATCACAAAATAATGGATGTCCCTCATCCTCACCTGCACGGAAACACCCATAGTGCTATGGCCTCACGATGTTATAAAAGCATAACAGTATAGATAAAATGGCACGTCATCACGCTTCGTGCTTTACACTCTCATAACATGGCACGGCATCACCCTTCGTGCTTTACACTCACATAACATGGCACGGCATCACCCTTCGTGCTTTTACTCTCAATAATATGGCACGGCATCACCATTCGTGCTTTACACTCTCCCTTACATGATAATGTACCAACAAAGTCATGGCATCATCCTTTGTGCTTTACACTCTTCCTTACCAAGCATATGTATATCAATGACAAACGAGGCAGGAAGCATAAATAACATCAAGGGGAGTGTTTTTAACGGATATTCCAAACAAATCCCAATCACAACTTTCCAAGCCAACAATGATTAAATAAACCCTCAAGAACTTCATTATTCAAATACTTCCACAAATCTCACAAATGACCCACAACACAAGTATAGAATCTAGTATCTCGAGAATATCGGCTATAGTAATGTATTAATAATTACGCATAGGGATGGCCGAATTAGACACATCAATGTATTTTCAGAATCCCATCAAATTTGATCAAGTTATAATATGCTAAGTCTTGATTTCTAACATTTAATACTATGTTCTTAATATCTAGAAGTCAAGTGAGGCATGAATCAAGAAGGTCACGTACTTCTACAAGACATAACTATAAAATAATCTACCCCCGATCATGATTAACCCTGCCGCATACATATACGCTCGTCACCTCATATATGTATCACCCCCGCATGTAGCAAACAATGTCAAATAGGAGGAAAAATTCCATCAACAAAGTTGGCAAGACACTTACCTCGAACAAGCCAATTACAAAACCGAGAAAGTCAAGCAATGCTCCAAAAATGCCATCACCCGCGTAGTGACCTACGAACGGCTCAAAACTACCCAAAACCAACTAAAATACATAAGCCTAATGAAAAAATTCCAAATGATAAAGATCAAATCCTAAATCCCAAATCCGGCCAAAATCACACTCGAACCCACACCTCGAAACCCGACAAAACTCACAAAATCCGACAACCCATTCAATTACGACTCCAAATCGATGTTCAAAAGTCAAAAATTCATGTTATGAAACTTTAGGCCAACCCCCCCCCCCCCCCCC
>NW_017670927.1:324193-367360 GCF_001879085.1 Nicotiana attenuata
CCCCCCCCCCCCCCTCAATTTCCTCATTAAAATTCATCAACCAAACGCTAAAATCAAAGAAAGATTCATGGAATATAAGCAAAACCGAGTAGAGAACACTTACCCCAATTCATATGGTGAACATTGCCTCAAAAATTGCTCAATTCCAAGCTCCCCAACTCAAAATATGTTAAATGAATAAAACCCTCGTTTAACATTTTTATGCCTCGTTACTTATGCCAAATGATCTCGAAACTCTCTTTTAATGCTTCCAATGGATTCCTTGTGAAATTCTAGTCAAGTTAGGCTCTTAAATCACTCCATTTGACCTTATATTGAAGGAGATATGTTGGTTTCAATATTTGGAAATAGTACAGATTTTTAAATACGAAGTCAGTGGCAATTTCGTAATTAATCTTAAAAGATGGCAACAAAATTCTTAGTGAAATGACCATAAACTCCTCATACGATGTATAAATTTGACGATTCTTTTTGCTATGGCTCCTTAATTACGATACGAAGCTAATGCTTCGATAAAAATAGAAATTGGAGTTCATTTGCTTAATGTAGAACCATTTATGCTTGACGAAACAATGTCGAAACATAAAAAAACGAGCACAAAAAAAAACCTATCCGAAACTCACCAGAGCCCCTTCGAACCACGTCCAAACATACCAAAAAGTCCCACAACATAACACGGACTTACTCGAGGCCTCAAAACACACATAACAACATCGAAACGACGAATGACACCTCAATCCAGAAATCAATGAACTTGAAACTTCAAACATTCACAACTGATGCCGAAACCCATCAAATCACGTCCGATTGACCTCAAATATTGCACACAAGTCACATTTGACATTACGGGCCTGCTCCAACTTCCGGAATTGAAATCCGACCCCGATATCAAAAAGTCCACTCTCAGTCAAACTTTCCAAAAAATCCAACTTTCGCCATTTCGAGCCAAATTCAACTACGGACCTCCAAATCACAATCCGAACACGCTCCTAAATCCAAAATCACCCAACAGATCTAACGTAACCATCAAAATTCCAATCCGAGGTCAAATACTAAAAAGTCAAACATGGTCAACTCTTTTAAATTTAAAGCTCCCTAGTTGAGAATCATTTCTTCCGAATCAGTCCCGAATAACCTAAAAACCAAAACCGACTATTCACATAAGTCAAAATACATCATATGGAGCTACTCACGCCCATAAACTACTGAGCGAAGTGCAAATGATCAAAATCATCACCAGTCGGGTTGTTACAACTTTCTCGGAGTTACCAAGTCTAGACCTTGGAGTCCATTTTATATATACAAGTTTGATGGGTAGGTCGAGGCCCTGTTCCAACCATGGTACAGTTATGTTATCTATAGAGGCTTGTAGACGAGTCCTGTATATTTTGAATAGCAGTAGATATTCATGGCGGCTTCGTTGGCTTACACAATTATGTATATCAGCTTTTGGGTATGTTTACCCCTCAAATGAGAGAGACATTATTTTCAGATGATTCAAAATATGGCCTCATCGGCCTAAGTTGAGGGTTACCCTCTAGAGTTCATAGTTACAGAGTGGTCTGTTCGGGCCGAGTATGGCACCGGGTGCCAGTCACGCCTCTTCAGGTTTGGGGCGTGACAAACTTTGTATTAGAGTAGTTCTGTCCTAAGGAGTCTACAAGTCGTGTCTAGTAGAGCCTTGTTTAGAGATGTGTTGTGCACTACATTATATAAACAAGAAGCTACAGGGAATTTAGGAGTATGTTACCCTTCTTTCAAATCCACATCGTGCTATATAGTTGAGTCATAAGAGTTCGAGCCAAGACTTATGTTTGCTAATTATATAGATGCTTGCAATTAGAAATATTATAGCTAGCTAGAGGGCTAATACAGCAGCATGTAAGGGCATTGGTAGGAAGATAATTCTTTATGACGTGGCCCTAGTTGAGGCCTTATTAGATCATGCATACCAGATTGTGCACTCTAGAATAGTACAGTCAGATATGAATACCAGAACGTTCAAAAATATCAAAAGACATGCTGTGGCATCCTAGTAGGGATAAATATTTACCTTAGTATGACTCCCGCCCCTAGTAAAAAGAGAATTGTAGGCGACCCGAAGAGCCAATGAGATGGAGCAAGGGGAGATAAAAGTGAAATAATGTTTTGTTGACATTTTCAGAATAAGGTAATAAACAAAGATATTAGCAGGAGAATAAGAAGATAGTATATGAAGCATTACGAGTAAGATGTGATAAAAGGGTGGTAACGGTAAATCATAATATGACAAGATGACAAAGTCTATATTCAACTACAGGAAAAGACAAGAGGTGACATTCCTTGAGACTATAAAAGAGTATAAGTCATAAAGTCATATCCTCATTTCAAGAAAATGAGTTGGTAACTCTAATATAATTACCAGAAGGCTAAGTTAGACCCCTTAGAGTAATAGAAATCAACATAGGCTAGTAAGCAAAAAAAATGAACATGATTTAGAGACCAAAGGATTTGATAATAGTTGGCATCATAAAAATTTCAAAAATCATGTTCTGGAAATGATAGAATGGACAACGGAAGAATAACCTTTAAAGGTCATTCAGGAAGATGGTTCCCTAAAGCAAGCAATGTGAGCAGAGTTATGCTTAAGGGACTAAGTGTGCCAGTTACACTAGGTGTCACCCTCGCGCGTAAGAATCAGTTATCCCTGGTATAGAAGGGTTACCGCAAGTCGAGAAAGATTCAGTGAAGATGTGAAAAGATGCCAAAGTTTAAGAGGTAACTATGGACGAGTAAAGGAAGAATGCGGTAAAAAGGCGAAAGGGGTGAGATTGCATTTATTCAGATCCTACATATATGCTATGACTCTAGAACATTATACAAGCACGATGGCCGGGAGATGCAGTAGGGGTTCCCTCCCAGGATGTTATTGATAAATAAGTGCGAATTAACACTTGATACATAAGGATCCAGTGCGAGAGGTAAGTTAAGTCAAAGGAAATAACCCAAGAGAGATTATGCGGAATATATGAGAATGTACCAACGAGTAGTTAGTAGTTGATTCAAGAAGAGCCTAGTTATGGCTAGACAAGAGGATACAGATAAATCAGCAGATCGTGCAAGATAAACCTAGTGAACCCCAGCATAGAGAATTCCGTCTCGCAGATACGACATCGTAATCCTTGAGAAATATTTAGATAGGAGTTGAGGTAGTTATAGTTGCCGTAAAAGCGTTGGGAATAAAAGAGAGTTCCACGGGGGAGACAAAAAAAATTGAGTTCAGAAATAACCCTACGAGAACAAGAGCACGGAGGTATGTAACTAAGGATATTTATAGGTGAGTAAGAACATCAAAAATTCCGTCACGTATATGATGGGATAAGCTCACAGCTTTACAAGAGTCTACCCTAAATGCTACAATGAAAGACTAGCTGAAGAAATAAGAAATAAGGTTTCAAACTAAGCATAGTGACATAAATAATTAATGGTCTTGTAACAACAGTCTCACTACAACATCGTATGCACTCTACAAGAAAGTGGTACCTATTGTGACTAAGGAACGGGAAGTAAAATCCAAAGTAATATTCGAGATCATATGATTGCACAAAATTCCAATATATGTGGACACTAAGATAAGCCAAGTATTCATGCAACAAGTGGCAGAACGACCAAGAAAAGTAATTGCTTAATTTTAACGAATGCTGAGAAGGCGCGAAAGGAATTATTCGATCTATGACCCAGAGTTAGTTACGTTATGAACACACTTAAGATTTCGGAGTATTATCGATGCAGCATATATGTTAACAATGATACAGCCATAGGATACTCCAAGTTAAAAGAAAGAATTGAGTCCACGCCATAGACAAAAGCTTGAATTGCTAGAAGGTTATATCATGGATGTTCCATAGCGTCCACGAGGGGATAAAGTAATAACTAATACCCTGAGCCGCAGATCAGAAGATAAACTAAGCTTACTTAAAGGCTGAGATAGAAGAGGAAACAAAAGAGTTACATCAGCTAAGTGAATTGGGAGTCCGATTATTAGACTCCGATGAGTATAGAAATCATGATTCAGAATATTATAGAATCACCTTTAAATAATAGAGGTACAAAAGAGATAGTATAATGGTCATATTCTATAATGGCTATATGAAAAATCTAGTTAGAATAGTACCAACCTCATATGAAGTCAGTATGAAGCCTTCGCCGGATTGTGTATGCACATGATGTGCAAGTATTATAGTAGATCTTTAAGGTGTGGATGTGAATTCCACCTATGTGGAAGAGAGGTTATGAAAGAGACAAAGATACGATGCGAGATTTAATGGTAAGTAAGGTAAAAGTGAATAAGGTACGAGATACTCAAGTGCATAAGGTTATGAATAGTCTATACTTTAGGTAGAGTGCTAGAAGCACTGTGATTCAGTACCCAAAACTGATACTGGTGTCATCAGTAGCATATATTCCACCCTATGGTTTCTTACCGAGAGGTCTTGTCTAGAGTGTAAAGAAGAGTTAGAGACAACGTGATGTCTCTCTTGAGTTTCTAGAATAAGATAAAGAAATCTATGGTGCTAGCAAGTTAAAGGAAGGTTGCGAGTAGTATAAATAGTTATGTGTAGGTCGTAAGCTAAAGTATGGTAGAGCAAAATGGTTTTAGGTAGACATGAGTAAGGATAAGAAAGGGTGAATAAGAAGGTGACAAGAATAGGTAAGGCCTTAGGATTAAGCCCATCAAATAAGAGAGTTGATGTTTCCCGTAAGTTATAGAAAGCCCTGTATAACCTGAATAAAATTGGAGAAGTTTAAGACTAGGAGCATTTGGAAAAGAGAGAATGCTGCCCTGGTAGTAGAATAAGGGTGTAATTGTGATAAATGATAAGTGGATGACGTTTAGGCCTTCGATTGAGTAATGATTTAGAGAAAAAGGGATTTCATGAATTGCACAGGATTAAAATACCCCCATAAGATGAACTACATTGGGATGCTATGAAATACGGTTAATGAAGTATTGCATCGTCCCTAGGTGGATCAGGCAAATAACTTTAGATGTTCCCCGATGAGACGTGAGCCCTAAGGATAATGTATTATGTAAGAGGTTTCAAGTTATCAGTCGTAGATTATAGATCAACATTAAGGTGAATGAACAATATGCAGATAAAAGTTCCTAAGTATGAGATGAGATTAGGCTGTCATTCTTAAGATGAATAGTAATGAGGAAGAACTAAAGGACGTAGATTTATACATGTAGGACAAGCAGCAAGAGAGTAACCTGGAGTTGGGTAGCAAACCTCGGTAATAATAAACTGAAGTAAGTGTTAGGGTATAGTATGACCTACCTAGATGTAATAAATTCATAAGGATAGATAAGAGGGGCTATGAAACAAGATATAGCAATAGTCGTAAATTCGATAAAGTACCAAGTGAAGGACTTCAGTACACCTATAGATGCCTAGAGGGACAGCTTGTCATAGTTCTGTATATATTCACAAAGTGAGGCCTAGCGATTGGATAATGGCTGGAGGAAAAAAGAGAGAAGAGTCGCATAGGCGCACATACAGGGATAGAGTCGTGTATGCTACACGACAGAGGTAGAAATAGTAAGGAGATTGGAAGAATTCCGACCACAGGTCATGGTGCGAGAAAGAGGCCTAAAGGGGGGAATGCCCTGAGCTTTGGATTTATACACAGAATTGTTGCCTGGATGTCAAGGATAGTACTAATGTATTTGTAAGAGCTATAGGTTATGAGACTGATAAGCGCATCAGTCAACATTCGAGAATGAATGTTCCAAAGGGGGAAATGATGTTACACTCCATATCTTCGTACAAAAGAGTATTCGTAAGTCATTGATGTAAGCTCAGAAATGAGATCATCTTTGAGAGTACATAAAGTAAGTTAATCATGTTACCTTGGATATTACAAATCTTTAAAATTATGGATAACAAGTACCAAGAGGGTTGAAAGGCTAAGAAGCTAAACGAATTGAAGAAAATAAGTTTCGTCGAATGTCGACAAGTTGGGAATGTTATAACGTGTACTTTTGTGATGAGACTAGGGTGCCTAACAAGCCCCCTGTAGTCGTAATACTCGGCTTGTCGCTACTTTGATTCAAAAGGTAACCGACGGTTCCCGATTTTCTCCGCTTTCCACAAAAGAGGTTATGTTATGAGTTATTTTAGTCATATGATAGTCGTGTGTTATGTTTTTAATTCAAGCAAGTTGTGAAACAAAAGTTGGCAAAGGTCATCACAAGTTACATTCATAAATGTGCTGAAAATTAGGTCAAATGTAGATGCGATTTTCTCTCTATTTACTTCGAATTATGGGGTGATCTACCTACCAAATTGAGCTATGAGTCTAGTATCTAACGCACTAAACCGTTTGTCGATAGAACATCAAAGTGGAGAGATATTCGCAATTTTGCGAGACTGCGCAAATAGCTCTCTATGGGACCCACAATGGCGGTTGAAATATATTGATATATATATATATAAGACGCCTCAACCCCATTTTAACTCATTCTTTTTCTGTATCAGACCCTAGACACCTAAAAACACTCTCTCAAGGTTCTATCATGATCCAAGACCCAAACAAAGGGCAAAAACCACAAATCAAGCGCCGGGAATCCCGTCGCACTAGTAAGTTTCTTGTTCTTCTTGTTGTTGCTGATTTTTCGGTGATTCCAGCCCATGTGGCAGGCTTTTTTAAGTGGTTTAAATTCTGCAAAATAATATCCCAAGGTTTTCATATCAACCCTAGGATATTTCAAGTCTTGCAAATGATTTACACCATATTTCAACATCAAAAGTTAGTTCTAGTGAAGAACAACACCTCTTTGAGGTTGTGCTGTCATTGAGGATAGTTGTGGGTTGTGTTTGGATGAAATTTCAAGTTGTTCCTACTGGCTAAGGTGAGTTTAACAGACTACTAACTGTTCTTAAGCTTTCTTGTATGTTGGTTAAGTTGTTAGGATTATAAACTACAAGATAATACTTTGATTAGCTTAAGTCACTTCAATGGTGTTGTATTGCCATTGAGGGCTATTGTAAGCTAAATATAACTGGGATTTTGACTTGAAGCTACCGTAGGAGGTATTTGCATTATGTTCTTGCATGTACTTAAGGTTATCTTGACGTTGAGTAGGTTAAATGGATGTACTAGACATGAACTAGTGAATAAAGTTGCTAATTGAAGATGGAGTTGTGGATTGTTTCCTTTGTTATAAATATATAGTATAAGGATGGAATCATTTATTACTGACTTCATTATCATGTTAATTATGCTTTTAAGTTAATGTAAGAAGTCTATAAGGGATGATAATGTGGTTGAAGGGTGCGAAGGGATTCAATCCGAGCTCGCCGCTCGTCATGATATGTTAACGACTTGTTAATGAAATATTTTGTACCATATTATTGATGTTGTTCTAATTGTATTGCTCTAGTTGTTGTTGTTGGTATATGGTATTGGAGGAGGCCCTTGTTTCAAGGGAGATACTGCCCAAATATACATAAAACGAGCTACTAGCTTAAGTTACAAACTTAGCCTTGACTCAGCACTGATTTTGAATCACCTTATGCTATGGTAGACTGAGTTGAGTTATTTGAAGAGTTGCTTGGAAGCTGTTAAGGACTCAACGAGGTTAAGGTATGTTAAGGCTAAGCCCTTCCTTCATTTTGGCATGATCTCGTAACTACATATGTTTGATAACGAGCCATAAAGAGAAGTTCGTACTCTCGAATTTATATACGTTATCCTAGTCTCATAAGTTATAGTACTCTCCCTTATCGGGACTTTATATTCAATTGAGTATTGTCTTCTTCCAGTCAAGAGAGCAGAGGGTCTATATATACAGTATTACAGTATTTTCACCACCATCGAGCTATAATCGGTGGGCAGGCCCCTAATTGGCAACCTCTTATTAGATGGTGAGTTATATACTGAGCCTACTGTGGCCAAGCTCCTATGAGCGAGCCCATAATGGCCGAGATACAGAGCCTAGTATGGCCGAGTGCCTATGAGCGAACCTACTACGGCGGAGAAGTTACACATACCGAGCCTTATAATGCCGGATAGCTATTTTACTTACTATATTGAGAGAGTTGAGTCAGTATCAGCATGTAAGCATATCTTCAGATTATCTTTTACTCCCAGTTACTTTCAGTTATTATATTATCAGTTCAATTTCAACTTTCAGTTATTCTGTTGCCTTACATACTCGGTACATTATTTCGTATTGTTGCCGGGGCACTGCATTTCATTCCTGCAGGTCCTGATTGACAATTGGACAGAGCCTCCCAGCAGACAGAGTCAAACATGAGCTTGGTTGGTAAGGTCCACTTTCTCGGAGTTACCAGATCTAGACCTTGGAGTCCATTTTATATATACAGGTTTGATGGGTAGGTCGAGGCCCTGTCTCGACCAAGGTAAAGTTCAGTTATCTCTAGAGGCTTGTAGACGAGTCCTGTATATTGTGTATAGTTGTACATGTTCATGGCAACTTCGTCAGCCTGCACAATTATATATATCAGCTTTTGGGTATGTTTACCCATCAGATGAGAGAGACATTATTTTCAGATGATTCAGAATATGGCCTCACCGGCCTAAGTTGAGGGTTACCCCTCCAGAGTTCACAGTTACAGAGTGGTACGCTCGGGCCGAGTAAGGAAACGGGTGCCGATCACGCCTCTTCAGGTTTGAGGCGTGACACATATACCTTAAATGCTCTGTTTGTGTCTGGAGCTGTATCTTCTCCAAATTAACTAAAATTGATTTGGTAATAGCATAAGAGGAATCCGTGTATGTGTTGAATCTTCTTACAGATCGTCGATGTATTTGTTTGATTCATGCATAATCTTAAGCTATCAATTAGTTCTTTAGACTTTATTCCGTCTTGGATTGATTAATAGACATTGTGAAAGAGGGTGCAAGTGTTAGTTTAAATTTCAATTTGTATTTTTATGAATGATCCATTTAAGTAGATGTAAATTTTTTTGTTTATCAATCTGATGGATTTGAGAAGATCTCGCAAGAAGAGTCTTAGGAATCGTGAATCATGTTTGGGCCCAATAGAATTCGTCTCTTTTAATTTGTTAAACTGAAGTTTTGAACAAGTAATTAGTAGATGCTTCATCATGACTTTTCCACACTAACTCAAGCATGGAAACATTTTGACGTGTTTATTCTCTTTGACAGAATAAGAATGATTAAATCTCTGCTTCAACAATTCTCTTCCATAATCCATGGCCTTACAATAATCTCAAATTTAGGTAGATAATAAGATCTTGAACAGCGTAGTTGCTTTAGGTGCGATTAATAACTCATCTTGGTCATGGGTATGGTTCCCGTGGCATGGTCACGATACGTAAATCTCAATTCGAGTGTGTGTTTCATGTGACTCGATCATCACTTCAAATAATAGTAAAAATCAACATGTTGTAGCTCGCGGGTGCATTTCACGTGACGCAATTCGCAATATGTACAAAACAAACGAGTGCCCGATATCGCGTTTGTTTAAATAAATTCCATAATTGTTTAAAACAATTAAAAACGGTTTAAAAGGTTAAAAATGCACAATATGTTTTAAATATGTAATAAATTAGATAATTAGACCAATTATTTATTGTTGAGCGACAGTGCTAAAACCACATAACTTGGGAGTGTCTCACACCTTCTCCCGGGTTAACAGAATTCCTTACTCGGCCTTCTGTGTTCCCGGACCATAAATTGAGTCAATTTCCTCGATTTGGAATTTTTAAAATAAACCGGTGACTTGGGACACCATAACAATTATCCCAAGTGGCGACTCTAAAGTGAATAATAATCCCATTTTGAATAATGTCACTTTAATTGGAAAAACTCCCTATCCCTCTGGAAAAAAGTGGTGTGACAGCTCTAGCGACTCTACTAGGGATCGAACCCAGAATCTCTGGTTCAGGGTTCAGAATTCGAGCTTAGAGTAACTGTTATATTTGGCTTTAATTCTTATCTGGTTTTTACGTGTTTGATCCTAATGTGCTAAATACCGCTTTTTACCGCTTTGATATTGCTTGAACTGTATATAGAACTGTTACAAAACCTTTCTTCTCTCTGAGTCTTCTAAATCTTCTGGGAAGTGCACGCTGGCGTGACTTCTTTTTTGTTAGTGTCATACCCTAATTTAGAACGAGGATCGGATCAGTTACAAAGCCGGGATGTTGCCCATCCGCCCCTCGACTCGAGTTGTCTGCTCGGGTAAGCCAGGTCTAGAACAACCCACCCTAGAGTTCAAACCTAGAATGACATAACCTCATGCCGGATCCCTAGTAGGTACGTTTGTTTGCATCACGTGCATTTGACTTTGGGGACTCAACACAGGGGTTGGGTCCATCTAGGACAGGTGTACCCAATTTAAAATGCCATCGTGATGCATTTTACGTGTTTGTTTCGGCTTGCATGTTGACCGGCTTCTAGAATAGGTTAAGTAAATCGAGACAACCAAGAGTGAGGTAGGAGGGAAAATCACCCGTTTCTGAAAATCCCTGTATCCAAAATATCCCGAAACTCTATCGAAATTTTCGAAAAAAATATTTATGAAAGAAAAAAAAGTAGAAAAAGAAAAGGTCATTTCAAAATAAGTCATATTTTTGTGTTGCATCAAAACATACCAAACTACGCGGGTCTCATTCTCACCGGATGTGAGATACGTATGCAAACCTCATTGGTTCCGGCCCAATTTTACAAAAATCGAAAAATATTTTCCTTTAATTCCTACTTTAGAAGTTTATTCTTAGAAAATTTTAAATAAATAAGATTTTAAATCATTTTCTTCTTTTCGAAGTCTTTCATACGGAAAAAAAAAAGAGATTAAAAAAGAAGAAAAAAGCAAAAATCAAAATCCAAACGGGTTTCCTTTATTTTGAAGTATTTTTTCCAAAAATTCAAAAAAAAAAAACATAAACAAAATCCAAAAATATTCTTTTTCTTCTTTAGAAGTCTTTCTTCCGTAATGTCATAAAAATTGAAAAAATTAAAGTCCAAAAATATTTTCGCTCTTCTTCAGAAGTACTTTCGTAAATTAAATAGAAAGAAATATTTTCTTAAAAGTCAATCTTTCGAAAATTCAGAAGCAACATTCAAAATTCAAAAATATTTTCTTTCTTCTTTAGAAAAAGAGAAAACGAATGGAAATTTAAGCAAAAATATTTTCTTTCTACTTTTGAAATTCCCAAAAATTTAAAACAAAAGAAAAGGAATTTTTTTTATAAGTCTTTCTTTCATAAAACACAAAAAAAGTTAATTTAAATCCAAAATCCAAAAAAAATTTCCTTGTTAGGAGCTTTTGTGATATGATTTTCATATAAAAAGAAAAAAAATGTTGAATAAATTAGAAAAAGAAAGAGCTAGTTAATTCTCTCCATTCTGAATGTTCCTGAACTACGTAATGATCTGATTTATGCAGCGTCATGATACGTAGGCAATCCCCGTCAGATTCGATCATAGCCATAAATAAATTGAGTGAAAAAATAAACAAAAAAAAAGAAAGAAAGAAAGAAAAATTGAGTGAAAAAGAAATAAAAGAGCGAAAAAAATAATAGAGAAAAACAGAGAGTGAAAAACAACAAAAAAAGGGGGGGGGGGGAGAGCAACAGTGAAATAATTCGGAAAAAAAAAGAGCCAAAAATTAAAATGATAGAGGTATAGAATGGAAAGGGACATTTAAAATCCGGGATGAAACACGCAACCATTCAAACACATGGTAGAAGCGTTTAACTGTTTAGGTGCATTGCATCCCAACGTGTGATTTCCTATCTGTAAAGCATCTCCACTCTATCAAGGTTGTTGGGTGTGCAAATTAGCCAGGTTTTGTTCAGGTGGTTGGTTTTGTTGGTAATCTGGCTTCCCATCCTTTCTTCACAAGATCCAAAGGCAGGGTTCCTATGGCCTCTGAAAGTCATCTACCAATTATCGATCCTAAGGATAGCCCAGCACCAACTATTTCACAACCAGAATCAGCAGCTGCTGAAGAGAATAGAATGTTGCGTCTCCACATGTTAGAAATTTGGGACGCCTGGTCTAATGGCAGGGAACCGCCAAGTGCAATCCCTGGGTTCCCTGAGTTGATCTCGAGGTCAGGTAGGGCCATCAATGTCCCTGTGCCCAACCTATTCACCCCATGTGGATAACCTCCACTGCCATCTAACAGTCCCGACATGCCTTCATTGGTTCACCCCCAGGTGCCGGATTCAAGGGCACTGGCAGCAAAGTTCTCTACAGTACTAGTCTGCACCACGGCTCAACCAACTATACCACGACCATATGTTGACCCTCCAACGTTCACCTTTTAGGGTCCACAGTTTCAACCAAATATAACATATGTGACCCCATATTCATTTTCTCAACACCTGCAATGTGACTTCTCGGTTGGGTAAGAAAAGGTTGTCAAGAATCCCGAGCAAGAGGAAATGGCTCGGAAGATGAAGAGCCTGCAATAAGGCCTGAAAAACATGCAAGGTCTAAGTGGCCAAAAGAGTATCTCATACTCCGACCTGTGTATGTTTCCCCATGTTCACTTGCCGGTTGGCTTCAAGATGCAAAAATTTGAAAAGTACGACGGACACAGAAACCCGATCGCTCACCTGAAACGATATTGTAACCAGCTGAGGGGCGTTGGTGGAAAAGAGGAGTTGTTAATGGCCTATTTTAGAGAAAGTCTCATCGGAATTGCTTCCGAGTGGTACATCAATCAAGAAATTACTCATTGGCACATGTGGGACGATTTGGCTCGAGATTTTGTCCGTTAGTTCCAGTATAATGTGGACATCGCTTCCGACAGAAACTCTTTGTCCAATTTGAAAAAAAACAACAGAAAGTTTTCGTGAATATGCTGTCAAATGGTGCGAGCAAGCCGCCAGGGTGAAGCCCCCAATGGACGAAGCTGAAATGGTTACGGCCTTCTTACAGGCCCAAGAGGCAGACTACTTCCAGAACATAATGTCTGCTATGGGTAGACCATTCGTTGAGGCTATCAAAATTGGGGAGATGGTCGAAAATGGTTTGAAAACGGGCCGAATCTTGAGTCAAACTGCTTTTAGGGCTGCATCACAGACCGTTCAGAATAGTTCAGGGGGTTTGATGAACAGAAATGGGAGAGAAGAGGGAGACATGATGGTTTCGAGCTCGAAGGGGGCCAACAGGGCATTAAACTAATCATATATGCTTCCTACGGTCCCACAACAATATTATCCCCATCAAGATGCTGCTTACGCCATGGCACCGCCTCTCTATGCAGTGATGAACGCGCAACCTTACGCGCGGCCACATCATTATACACAAAACCAATCTCCACCTCCCAGAAATGCCCATCCCTACCAAGCTCCATATAATCCCTAACCAAATTTTCCCAAATAAAATCCTCGCCCAAGAGATCCCATCAGAAGAAATCAGTTCATCCCAATTGGTGAATCATAATCTAGCTTGTTCCAAAAGCTAATCAGGCTAATTCTGTTGTAGCCAGTGGCCCCGAATCGGCCAAATACCCAGTCCCCCTCACACCGGGCTAATGCTAGATGTGAATACCACTTTGTCGCAATGGGACACAGTACGGAGGACTGTTGGACCCTCAAGAGGGCAGTTGAAGACTTGATTGAATCTGAAAGGATCGTTCTTCGAGATGAAAAAGACCCTAATATGATGAACAATCCTCTGCCCACTCACACCAACGGGCCAGTAGTCAGCATGATTTGTGAATATGAGGAATTTGATCCGGCACTGATGTAACGACCCGACCGGTCGTTTTGAGCTTTTGCACTTTGCTCGCCAGCTATCGGGTATGACTAGCCCCGTGTGATATATTATGACTTATGTAAATCGTCGGTTTTGTTTTCAGGGTAACCGGAATGAATTTTGAAGAAACAGTTCTCAGTATGAAGCTTAAGATTTGAAAGGTTTGACCAAGATTTGACTTGTTGGTATATGATCTCGGATCAGAAATTTTATGATTTGGTTAGCTCCGTTAGGTGATTTGGGACTTAGGAGCGTGATTGGAATGTGATTTGGAGGTCCGTGGAAGGTTTAGGCTTGAATTGGCGAAATTAGAATTTTGACGTTTTCCGGTTGATAAGTGAGATTTTAATATAGTGGTCGGAATGGAACTTCGGGAGTTGCAGTAGGTCCGTTGTATCATTTGGGATGTGCGTGCAAAATTTCAGGTCATTCGGACGTGGTTTGGTAGACTTTTTGATCAAAAGCGGAATTCGAAAGATTTTTGGAACCTTAGGCTTGAATTCGATGTGATTTGATGGATTCGACGTTGTTTGAGGTGTTTCGAAGATTGGTATAGGTTTGGGTAGTGGTATATGACTGGTTTGTGCTTTTGGTTGAGGTCCCGGGGGGTCTCGGGGTGATTTCGGATGGTTGGCAGAAGGTTTGAAGTTGAGTTGGGACAACTAAAGCATATTGTTGCTGTCATAACCGCACCTGCGGTTGGGAGGCCGCAGGTGCGATGCTCGCAAAAGCGGAAGGCAGCCGCAGATGCGGCCAAGAGGAATATCATCAGGAACCACAGAAGCGGTGAACTGGGCGCACCTGCGTTAGCGCAAGTGCGAGGTTTTTAACCGCAGATGCGGAAATGGCCATTTAAGTGAAAACCGCAGATGCGGTGGATTAGGCCACACAAGCGGGACCACAGAAGCGGGAAAAGGACCACAGGTGCGAAAAGCCTGGGTCAGAAAGTATAAAAGGTTTCCTTTGCAATTTTGAGCTATTTCTTCACCATTTATATTCGGGTTTGAGCTTGGGGAAGCCATTTTGAAGAGGAATTCAAGGGATAACGTCTGGAGGTAAGATTGTTGGACCTAAAACTCGTTTCTATGGTATTATTTCGCGGAATTAGAGCTGTAATTATGGAAATTAAGGGTTAAAAATTGGGAAACTAGGGCTTGGTATTGGAGACCTTGACTTGAGGATTTGAGGGGCCATTTGTGGTCGAATTTTGGTACTTTTGATATGTGTGAACTCGTGGGGAGATAAGGAATATACGGATGTAAATTATATTAAATTCCGAGACGTGGGCCCAGGGTCGGGTTCGGTTAATTTCGGGATTTGCATTGTTTTTCGATTGTTTCCGAGTGGGCTTTGTCCCCTTAGCATATTTTGATGGTTATGCACTGATTTTGTCTAGATTTGGAGCATTCGGAGGCCGATTCGAGGGGCAAAGGCATCGCGAGCTAGAGTTTGGGCCGGATTGAGGTGAGTAATGATTTTAAATGTTGTCCTGAGGGTAAGAAACCCCGGATTACACATTGTTGTGCTATGTTGAGGTGACACACACGCTAGATGACGAGCGTGGCGTCGTGCACCGTTGGGGGTTGTGACTTAATCCATCCCGAATGACTGTTTTACCGCGTATTTGATTGAAAACTGTTTGATGTATTCATGTTTTGGGCTAAATGTCATATTTGGGCTTCGTGCCAACTGTTTGGACCCTTAAGGGATTTTTACTGCTATATTCCTCATTGTTTTGACTTTATACTTGTACTCAGTCATGCTATATTCTACTATTTTCAAAACTCAGCCATGTTTACTCTGTTTAAACACATTAAATGATATTTTGGGCTGAGCATCATGTTTTATTGTTGCTCGAGTGGCTTATGAGATTCTGACTGAGTAAGGCCGAGGGCCTTTGTTGTGAGGATACTTTTGGGTCGGGCTGCACACCACAGCGGTGATACACTGGTTATGATTAGGAGGCCGAGGGCCTGAGATTTGTACGCCACGAGGTGGCTTGTTGATATGAGGCCGAGAGCCTATTGATTATGCCACGAGATGGCTTGATATTCCGCTTGGGCCGTAAGGGGCCCCTCCCGGAGTCTGTACACCCCCAGTGAGCGCGGGTACCCATTGTGATGTGAGATATAGAGCCCGAGGGGCTGGTGTTGTTCCATGTTATTGCCCGAGGGGCTGATTCTGTTGACATTGTGCCCGAGGGGCGGATTTTATATGTTTATCTCTTCTTGCTACCTTTCTTTTATTTGTTTAACTATTAAAAAGGTATTTTAAAGAAGTTTATTCTAAACTAAGGTGTTTTATGAGTTTTCACTGTTTTGTTGCACTTTATTGGTTTTATTCTGCCTCATTTATAGCATGTTGTTGTGATTTTACGTGATTTCTTATCGCTCAGTCTTCATTTATTATTATTACTCACTGAGTTGGAGTACTCACTTTACTCCTTGCACCATGTGTGCAGATTCAGGCACTTCAGGTCCTGCTTGCGAGGGTTGATGGCTTCCAGCAGATTTTTCGGAGTCCACTAGGTAGCTGCTCGGCTTTTCGCAGCCCAGTGTTTCTCCCTCTTATCATTATTTCTTTCCCTCGTACTGGATTTTGTAATAGACTGTGTAGCCCTTTTCCACATTTCGAGACTTATGTTATATGCTCATGACTGGTGACACCCCGATGTCGGGCTGTGTTGGTTTTTCTTCCGCAAATTGTACTATTTCACTTCTATTATGGGTTTATTAGCATGTTAATGACTTAAATTATGATATTATGATTGGTTAAAATAAATTGGGAGTTGTGTCGGCTGGCCTTGTCTTCACGAGAGGCGCCATCACGATCGGGTCTGAGTTTAGGGTCGTGACAACTGAAGGCCATTGCAGCCATGCTGGGATAGAAGAAAAGCCAAAAAATGGTCTCCAAGCCTGAAAGTTCCCAATCAGACGGGAGTCTCTGTAGCAAGTCTTGCTATCCTTTCTGCGTCCGGATTATCTCAGGGTGTGGTCCGGGTGTTTTACTTTATTGTCTTACTTTCCTATGTAAACCCTTTTATCTTTAAAATTCAAAAAAATATCAAATAAAAAAACAAATGAAATTAATAATTCATTGTCCAGGAATGTCTCCTTTCTTAATCTTGTCATATTTTTCTCTTATTCTCTTTTCAGTTCTATTAAATGCAGATTTTAATGACATGACATGCTTGCGGACTTCATGCCTAGATCCTAAAACGCTGTCAAACTTCGAAATAATGAATCAAGAATCAGAATGCAATAAAGATAGTTTTAAGGAAATAAAACAAAAATCGGAACAACTAAAGAAAAATTGGCTCCGGATTGAAATGGTCCATACATTATAACGAGATGTACTGACAAAAGAGAGCGTTGTACCTGGAAAACATCGAAGAAAATGTCCCTGAAACAACGGTCAACGCAGGTGCAGTCAAAAGGTACTATGTTTGATCCTCCATATAGTATTAATTTTCTCCGGTTGGGACGACGAAGGCTTTCATTTTCGCTACCCAAACACCATTTAACCCTTTTGTAAACCCTTTGGATAGGGGGGTTTGCAGGGGGTGCAGAAAAACGAAAAAAATAGAAATTTGAAATTGCAAAAAAAAATAAGGTAAAAAAAATAATTTTTTTTGCGCGAGGGGGTGGGGTGGGATGGGGTGGAGGGGTAGTAGGGTGGGTGGTAACAGAAAAACTGAAATTTGAAAAGAAAAAAAAAGCCTTTTTTGGAGAGAGGGGGTGGGGTGGATTGGTGAGGGCGGGGAAGGTTGAGAAGGAGTTTTGGAAAATGTTTTCCCTTCTCTTGATAAGGAAAATATTTTCCTCCAATTGGAGGAAAATGAGTTCATAAGAAAAATATTTTCCAAAATATTTAAGCCAACCAAACAAGGGAAAATTGAAAAATATTTTCCGAAAAATATTTTCCTTCATACCAAACAACCCTTTGAGCCGGTTACTTTTCTTTGATTACCCTCTTTGGAACCTGAAAGTGTAACTAAAAAAAGATGAAATGAAAAATGAAAAAGAAAAGAAGAAAGAGAAAACAAAACAAAACAGAAGAAAAACGAAACAAAAATAAATAAAAAATCAAAAAAAAGGTTCTTTGAACTACGTTCGACTTGATTCCTAAAGGACACGTAGGCAGTCTCTCTATGGGGTTCAGTCACACCAAAACAAAAGTTCAAATTCCCCCAAAAGTGAAACTGGGACAGGTTTCTCCTGAAAGGTTCAAAAGTTGTATTTCAATCCGATTTCTTTTCACCCAAATCCTTTCCAAGTACTTCCGATCAATCGGCAAGAATGTTCAAGAATTGGAGGATACAGTCACTCGGTTCTGATACAACCAAATGGGAGAAATAAAATAAGAGAGTCTTATTGGTGAAAACCCTCCGGGCACTGTTAGGTGATGGTAAGTAGAGAATGTAAAAATGAGAGAGTCTTATTAGTGAAAACTCACAAAGAGCACTATAAGGCGATGGTGAGAAGACAAATGAGAGAAACCAGTTGGTGAAAACCCGCAAAAGGCGCACTGATCAAAAAGAGGATCTTCATAGCCATGGGCATCATGTCACGACCCAATAATCTAGCCTCGCCCAGCTCAAACCAACCCACCGGGGACCGACACCGCCTACCATACAGAGCGTCATACGGTGTCATATGAATGCTGGACGGATAACTTGTCATGACCCAATTTCTCCCTCCATGAACAGTCGTGACGGCACCTAGTCTCTACTACTAGGTAAGCCCAACACTTTGCGGAAAATGAAACAAAAGCATGAACATAAACTACTAACAGTAACAATATAAGCAACTGAATGCCACTCGGCATATACAATTATCACTTCAGAAAAGTACGAAACAATTCCTAAAATCCGGAAACCCGCAAGTCACAAGCTACTAAGAAGTCTTAAATGTCCTATACATCATTTCTACAAAAGGAAGGGAAAAATGAACATAGGAAGATAGAGGGGGGCTCCGAGGATCTGCGGGCGCGGGCAAATGTACCTTGAAGTCTCCAATGAGCAGAAGCGACTGCAACTAGTGATGAGGCTGGTAAGATGAACCTGGATCTGCACACGGAAAACATGTGAAGGAAAGGGCATCAGTACACTACAACGGTACCCAGTAAGTGCCAAGCCTAACCTCGGTCGAGTAGTGACGAGATCAGGTCGGGGCCCTACTAGTATAAATATAAAGAAATAAGACAGAATAGAATATCACAGTAAAAAATAAATACAGAAATATAACAGGAATAGAATAAATGAAAAACAATAGCTCAGAACATAGTGATAACAACTGGGGATCTCCCAGGATACCGCCCCTTAAACCCAAATATAAATGTGTAGGGGCATCTACCGGAATACCGTTCCGTAGTCCCAAAGTAAATACACAGTGCTGGAGGATCTCCCGGAATACCGTTCTGCAGTCCCAAAGTAAATAAGCTGTACAGGGGAATCTCCCGGAATACCGTTCCATCGTCCCAAAGTAAATATGTAGCTCAAACAATAGAATTACAACTACAACATGAAATCCTACGATTTAGACTCAGTCCAAGTCAACAAAGAAGCAGGAAATTCACTAAGCATGCTACACAGAGTTCAGGTAAGCAATTAAGGCACGTAGTCATGCTGTTCTAAACTAAACAGGATAATTACATATGCTAATGTAGCTCAGTTAAAGGAAAACAGATATTTTACTTAATAAAAATGGAGTTTTTCAGCAAATAGCCCGTGTACGCACTCGTCCCCTTACATACACGACACTCATATATCAAATAGTACCAAATCCTAAGGGGAATTCTCCCACACAAGGTTAGGCAAGCAACTTACCTCGAACCAAGCTCAAATCAATCCATCACAATGCTCTTTCCACGAATATCCGACTCTAAATGGCCCAAATCTAGCCAAAACGAATTACAAACATAAATATAGCTACAAGAAACTAATCTAGCTAACGAAATCAAAGCTAAGGCAAGAAATTAGAAAAACGCCCAAAAAGCCTCCCCGAGCCCACGTCTCGGAATCGGGTAAAAGTCACAAAATATGAACACCCATTCACCCACGGGTCTAACCATACCAAATTTACTCAAATTCGATACGAAAATCTCGATCAAAATCCCAAAATTCGGCCAAAGAACTTTTCTCAATTTTTCCTTTTTTTCACCCAAATCCGAAATTAAACGATAAAATCAAGCATAGATTAGTGGGATATAACCATAAAGGAGTTAGGAATTGTTACCCAATGACTTCCTCTGAAAATCTCTCGAAATTTCTCCCTCTACCGAGCTCCCAATTCAATTTGTGATATGAACTAAAAACCCTCGTTTTTGAACTTTAAATTCTGCCCAGGTACGCCTTTCTTCGCGAACGCGCTCAAAGCCTCGCGTTCGCGAAGCACAAATTTTGCCAGACCAAAAATCCCTTCTACACGAACGCGATCAACCACTCGCGAACGCGAAAGGTACTGACCCCCTCTCATCGCGTTCGCGACTTTACCTTCGTGAACGCGTAGACCAAATGGATGGGTCCCCAGCTACCTCACTTTCCTCTACGCGAAAGCGTTCTACTCCATGCGTTTGCCGCATCCACTGACCATACCTTCGCGAACGGACCCCTTTTTACGAACACGAAAAATAAGCTCGAGCCATCCTCCCAAGTGCCTTCACGAACGCGAGAACCCCCTCGTGAACACGATGAAGGAAACCTCTGCAACAAAATACCAGAAAATCTGCCAACTCTCAAAGTCCAACAATGGTCTGTTAACCACTCGAAATCAACCCGAGGCCCCCGAGACCTCAACCAAACATACCAACCAATCCCAAAACACCATACGAACTTAGTCGATCCCTCAAATCACATCAAATAACGCTAAAATCACGAATCACCCTCCAATTCAAACTTAAAGAACTTGAAACTACAAAATTCTACAACCGATTTCGAAACCAACCAAACACGTCTGATTGACCCCAAATTTTGCACACAAGTCATATTCAACACTACGGGCCTGCTCCAACTTCCAAAATCGGATTCCGACCCCGTTATCAAAAATTCCACTATGGGTCCAAAACTCCAAAAATTTAACTTTCGCCATTTCAAGCCTAAATAAGCTACGGACCTCCAAAACACATTCCGAACACGCCCCTAAGACCAAAATCACCCAACGGAGCTAACAGAATTCATAGAACTCCATTCCGGAGTACACAGTTCCAACTACGATCCAAATTTTAAAACTTAAGCCTCCGTTTAGGGACTAAGTGTCCCAAACACTTCTAAAAACCAAAATGAAACCTCCCGGCAAGTCACAATAGCAGATATAGATACGAGGAAAGCATTTAATAGGGGATCGATACTCTAACTCTCAAAACGACCGGCTGGGTCGTTACATAACTATTGTTATAGGCAAACTCCGCAAGTGGCAAGAACTGATCCCAAGAACCTCCAAACTCCACCACACACGCACGGAGCATATCCTTTAGAATCAGAATAATACGCTCAGACTGCCCGTCCGTCTGAGGGTGAAATGCTCTGCTCAACTCCACCCGAGTACCTAACTCCTACTGTACGCCCCTCTAGAACCGTGATGTAAACTGCGTACCTCGGTCAGAGATAATAGATACCGGCATGCCATAAAGCCTGACAATCTCGCGGATATAAACTCGAGCTAGCTACTCGGAAGAATAAGTAGTCATCACAAGAATGAAATGAGCTGACTTGGTCAGCGTATCTACAATCACTCAAACCACATCAAACTTTTGCTGAGTCCGTGAAAGTCCAACAATGAAATCCATAGTGATCTACTCCCATTTCAACTCCGGAATATCTAACTTCTGAAGCAACCCACCCGGTTGTTGATGCTCATACTTCACCTGCTGGCAATTTAGACACCGGGCTACATATTCCACTATGTCATTCTTCATTCTACGCCACCAATAATGCTGCCTTAAGTCATGATACATCGTCGTGACACCTGGATGAATGGAGTACCGTGAGCTGTGAGCCTCTTGAAGAATCAACTCACGCAATCTGTCTATATTAGGGACACATAGCCTGCCCTGCATCTTCAATGCACCATCATCCCCAATAGTGACCTCCTTAGCATCAGCGTGTTGAATCGTGTCCTTAAGGACAAGCAGATGGGGGTCTTCATACTGACGCTCCCTGATACGATAATAAGAAAAGACTGGGAGACCACACAAGCCAAAACTCAACTCGGCTCAAACATATCCAATCTCTCAAACTAGGCTCCACCTGCTCAGCCAGCTCGAGGTGGAGGTTGGGGAGGTAGAGGTCGCCCTAGAAGGGGAGGCCAGGCCAAATACTATGCTCTTCCTGCTCGTATAGAGGCAGTTGCTTCCGACTCTATCATTACAAGTATTGTTTCGGTCTATCAAGAGATGCATCGGTTCTATTCGATCCAGGCTCCAATTATTCCTATATGTCATATTATTTTGCCACGCATTTGGGCGTATCTCGGGATTTCTTGAGTTCCCATGTTTATGCTTTTGCATTTTTTTTGTAAAACCTACTTAGTTATTTTGCTTGTTGCAAATAGGATGTGGATGTAACGGCCTGGCCGTTATTTTTGAGAGTATTAGCCCCGATCACCTTTTTACTGCTTCCCCCGTATCTTTTTCTACTTATGTGACTTTCCAGGAGGTCTCGTTTTGGTTTTTGGAGTGTTTTGGGACACTTAGTCCCTAAATAGAGGCTTAAGTCTTAGGATTTGGACCATAGTCGGAACTGTGTGAAGTCGACTCCGGAATGGAGTTTCGTCAATTCCATCAGCTCCATTGGGTGATTTTGGACTTAGGGGCGGGTCCGGATTGTGTTTTGGAGGTCTGTAGCTCATTTAGGCTTGAAATGGCGGAAGTCAAATTTTTGGAGATTTTGACCGGTAGTGGACTTTTTGATATCGGGGTCGGATTCGGATTCCGAAAGTTGGAGTAGGTCCGTAGTGTGGAATATGACTTGTGTGCAAAATTTGAGGTCAATAGGACGTGGTTTGATAGGTTTCGGCATCGGTTGTAGAAATTTTAAGTTTCAAGTTCTATAAGTTTGAATTGGAGGGTGATTCGTGATTTTAGCATTGTTTGATGTGATTTGAGGGCTCGACTAAGTTCGTATGATGTTTTAGGACTTGTTGATATATTTGGTTGAGGTCCCCAGGGCCTCGGGTGTGTTTCGGATTGAAATTGGACCTATGCAAATGGTTGAAGTTTCTGGTTTCTAGTGTTTTCGCACCTGCGGTGGGGAGATCGCAGGTGCGGGATCGAACGTGCGGAGAGTCAAACGCAAAAGCGGAAAAAGGAGGAGTTGCCAGGGGTCGCAAGTGCGAGGTGATTTCCACATTAGCGATGCCCACAGATGCGTTAGAGTGTTCGCAGGAACGGTGAATGGCCACAAAGAGGAGTTGCCAGGGGTCGCAAGTGCGAGGTGATTTCCGCATCTGCGATGCCCGCAGATGCGTTAGAGTGTTTGCAGGAACGGTGAATGGCCACAAAAGCGGACAAGCGTCCGCAGGTGCGACCCTTTGATCGCAGAAGCGGACACTGAGTTTTAAGTGGAATCCGCACCTGCGATGGGGATTCCGCAGGTGCGGTGAAGCAGGTGCGATGGCAGGTCCGCAGATGCAGAGTAACTGGGCAGAAAAGAGAAATTCGAGGGTTTGATTCCCATTTCGATTTTTGGGACTTTGAGAGCTCGGTGTGAGGCGATTTTTCGAGGTTTCTTCTAGAAGATTAATGGGGTAAGTGATTCTATCTCGGATTGGGCTATATTTCATAAATCTATTGCTATTTTCATCTTCTAATTAGGGATTTGAGTTGAAAATTTGGGGGGAAATGGTAGAAACTTCATAGACTAAAATTTCGAGTTTTGAAAGGCGATTTGAGGTCGGATTCGAGTAGTTCTTGTATGGTTAGACTCGTGAGTGAATGGGTGTTCATATTTTGTGACTTTTACTCGATTCTGAGACGTGGGCCCGGGGATACTTTTTAGGGCGATTTTCCAATTTGTGTAATAGTGGACAGTGAATGTCATATTCTCTGTAATGGATCATGCACTTAATTTTATAGAATATTCTTCATTGAATGCTACCGGATAGCGGAAATTTATTTTGTCTTTATGAGTATCATCCTCTCCGATGACAAGCGGGATCAATGCCTCCAAGTTTGGCCATCTTCTGTCTTCGGTTCCACGTGTCGCTTTCTTATGCGATCATAAAATATGAACATATTTTACCCCATACAGTATTAAGTTAAAAAAAAATGAACCAAACCGAAATATAAATATATAATTTTTGTATACTTTTAAGACTTTTCATAGAATCTTCTTTTAAAAATATCTAGAAATATTTGTGATTCTATTACAGGATGTAATATTTAGTTAAATATGAAGTGCTCTATTTTATAACTTTAAATAATGTGTTGTACAATCACTTTCTTATCAAATGTTAGTGAAATGCATCAATCTCTTTGTTCTTCCATATTCATATGTCAAAATCTATTAAATTCTTATATCTTTTTTGAATTTGAAGTGAAATTCAAAATTTTAAAATTAAATAGAATATATCATTATATAGGTGTCATATGATTTTTATGTTTAATTATCAAATTCAGTTAACCTTGAAAGTGTACATCAACGAAAAATTATTGTCACACAACTAAAACAACTAATTATCATATGCTACTACGAAAATTCTCCCATAAGAATATGTTAATAGACTATATATTTTTGTCAATTTTTTTAATTTTACTAAACATATATTTACTTATCAAAAATTTAACAAAGATTGAAATAATATTCATGTAACAAAAAATCCGACAAAACCGAATCAATTAAAATCGATATAATTGGTTTGGTTTGGTTTTGATATAAACCAAACCAACTCGGTCCATGTACGCCCCGAAGAAAAGTATGACCCCCTATTACAACTTCTTTTTCTGTGAAAGCATAAATTATTTTCAAATAACAATCCAAAAAGAGAAAAGCAATATATTAATGTAATGCGAAACAGAATGAAAGAATTTCTTATTTTTTATAGTGAAGAGACAATACTTATTCTCAAGCCTATTGCTTCATTTAGTAATCAACGAGTCAAGCATCAACCATCTCTGAAATTCGTTTTACATATTTAACAAGAATTCCTTTTCTTGTCTAAAGCTTTCATTCCCAAAGTTAAAGGCAAAAGAAGGAGCTTTGCCTTTTAGAAAGGGAAGTGAGTGAGAAGCTGTCAGTGCGTCAGCTCGCACTTCCTTTCTTTCCTTTAGCAAAATCTTTTTTTCTCAACACTGACAATGCCAACCCCCACGCATGTTATGCAACACAGTATATAAATAATTAGATATATTCTTTCTTTAATAGTGTAAAGTTTTTAAACAAAGTAATCATATAATTCAACATGATACTAAAATATGGAAAAATTATTAGTTCAAATTACACCATCATCCATTATAAAAAGAATTTTTACATGCTTCATCAAGAAAAAGGTCATGAAATTTGTAGGTTCAAATTACCATTATTAGCAGTCGCGTAGACAAAATTAACACAAGCATTGTCGATATATTATCACAATTTATCTCGTAAGTTCAACTACGTTTAGTTCTTAAGTTATATTAAAAAAAAAGGGCAGCCAGAAGTTTCCGCTATGCGTAACGTCCGGTGAAGGATCAGACCACAAGGATCTATCGTATGCACTTTACTCGGAGGCTGTTTCCACGGCTCTTAAGTTATATTCTTATCTCAGATTGATATTCTCTCTATCATTTCTTCAAGCAATATCGACCTCTTAAATATGTACATATTATTTTTAACAGAAATCTATTTATAAGCATATGTTAAAAAACAAAAAGGTACCTCCCATAACAACCCTTTCCTTTTCTTGCATCAATTTTAAATTCACATAAAAACAAACTTAAAATTACATTACAGGCAGTTGTATTGGTTTTTTCTTTTCAGTTGTAGCAACCAACCTTTTTGTCATAACTACGTGTGATCCTTGATAGATTCCCTCCTTTTTCTCTCAATCTTTACCTTTCTTCCAACTCTTCAACTTGATTATTGATGCCCATGCATCTGTTAAAGAATCTCAACTCCATCTTCAAAACCTTGAACTCTCCTTACTGGCCTTTCCTTTTACTCCTTTATTTTGATTTTTTCTAAGTTTCCAAGCTTTGGCCAAAGAACAAGACAATCATTCTTGGCTCATTTTTGTGTATATAATATAGCTTTATACCCAAGAATACAGAGCTCTCTGTTTTAAACTTTATTTTTTTGGCATGTGAAATATGGCAAGTTCATCTGGTATGAATATTAAAGAAGGGATAAATTCATGTAGCGGGAATAATTCGATAGGGGGAAGAGATAATTCTTCTTCACCTACAAGTTTTCAACAAAATCAGGTTTCAATGGATTGGACTCCTGAAGAACAAGCTATCTTGGAGGAAGGTTTGGTAAAGTGAGTGAATCTTTTAAAGTCTTGATTTGATGTTTTGAATTGATTACTTTTTGTGGGGTTGGCTATTTTATGGTGGCCTGTAAATTACTTGCTTCTTGTTGTGGTTAATTGTCTAAGCTTTGTGATTGGTACAATGATCAATTTTTGCATGTTATATTTGCTAGGTACAAATATACAATATGTGAGGATTCATTTAGCCGATCCTTACTAGGTTGAATTCATCGAGCGTAGTTGTTGTTGTGCAAATATATGATTTTTTATTTTTAGTTTGATTAAGGTGGTCCGAGGGTCTATAGGAAACAGCCTCTCTACTCCATCAGGGTAGGGGTAAGGTCTGCGTACTCACTACCCTCCCCAGACCCCTCACTTGTGGGATTCTACTGAGTTGTTGTTGTTGTTATTGTGTTGTAGTTTGATTAAGGTGGTGTAAGCTCTTTCCTTCTTATTGCAAGAATTCCTTTATGATATTGGATATCATTCCTTTTTTCTTTTGTTTCTACTTTATATGCTCCCTATTTTACTTCTTTCAATAGTTAGAATTAGTTAACCATGTGAGAAGGTGCTTTAATAGTATATTTCACAAAGTTGTAAAATTATTGTCATTTTTCATTTGATTGAAACTGAGGACTTTAGGCATATATGGTCTAATGAATAGTGTTCTCTGGTTCACTTGGTTTCTCCTGTGATAATATCAAAGAAGTATCTGAAAACACTGTCCTCCCCATATCAAGTTTTAAGTGATTTTGGACCAATGGTGGAGCCACATCTTTTCAGTAGTAGTCTTGTCCGAAAACCTCAGACTAAAAGCCAGCTTATGAGTACCAAGGTTCTGAAAGGAAGACAAGCCTTAAGGCAACTAAAGCTAGGAACGCGCGCTAAAGTTATCTTACTGAGATAGGAAATGTGAGACATGGCATGAGGAACAACATTTGAGAGTGTCACTAAAGATTAAGAACACATGTTCTCTTACTTACGAAATAGAGGTCTTGAAGTTAGGAAAAGAATTTGAATAGTCCTGTCATCAGCATTTCTAACTATTGCTATTTGGTTTATGATATGATCTGAACCTAGTTTTAGACTCTGCTAACTTCTAGTGTTATACATGAATTATTTATTTTATTTTAAACAAAAGGATAACGGATAAATTTTAGGCTGATGTTTCTTTACTTCCTTCGTTTATCTTGTCAAACGTGTTGATCTCTTATTTCTTGTAGAGGTTTATCTCTTTAAGCTACTTTTCTGAAGGGTCTAGAATTCATTTGTATTTACTGAAGCTCCAAATCTAGGACAATTATTGCATCTGGGAAATAACTCTTAAAAATACCTGCAGATATGCCTCCGAGACAAGCATATCCCGTTATGCAAAAATTGCAATTTCGCTGAAGAACAAGACTGTTCGTGATGTGGCATTACGATGCAAATGGACCAAGGTAAGTGCTCCTAGCTGCTGCATTTTGTAGCTGAAAACTCTATCTGAACTTGATACTTAAACAAAAATATAACCAGAAAAGGTAAAAAGCTGGAATTTATTACTTTGAAAACAAAATATAGACAAGCATGCATCTAACAATCAACTACACCTAAGTCCCAGATCGATAAGCCATAGCTAGTACTAAAAGCATTGAAATTCTTAACCACAACACAGTAACATGCATTGTTTTCTGTATAATAGCAGGCATTAGATCTGTTCCTCAAGTTTTGTTGTTACCATGCATTTGTCTTTGATGTTCATATTGGTTCTCTTTACTTCTCATCCTTTACCATGTTCTTTCTCTTTCTTCTGGTGTCTGGCCACTTAAGAATTTTCATTTGCTATTACTTCTTTTCTAAAACTCTTTTTTTTTTTTTTTTTTTGCATTATTTAGAATCCTTATAGTTGTAGTTATACGGTTAAGAAGAAATTGAGTTAACATAGTAGCTATTATATTGTCTAGGTATAATTTTCAATTTCTTTGGAGCAAGTTTTCCTCATTTTATAGTGTTGTTGTACTGACTGTGTTATTATCCCTGTAGAAAAAGGAAAACAGCAAGAGAAGGAAAGATGACGCAAATCTATTGAAGAAAAATAAAGATAGAAAGGTAACCACTTCTTTTTATCTCTTGTTGTTGATATTGATTTCCCTATCTCTTTGAGCTCATTTTTATGTACACAAACAGCACCATTAGAGTAAGTATTAAACAATGAAGTGGTACTCCATTCCATTCTAAACATCTTGAGTTCATTTCCTTCCAAACTGTCTGTGTAATGCACGGTGGCACGAATTAGATGGAACTTTAAGTCGCTTTTCTATCTTCTGGATTCTACAGCTGCCTATGTCTTCCTTTAGGTTGGTTGGCATTGCCCACATCCACTGCAAATAAGTTTGTAAACATGCTCCTAATTCATAAAGAATTTAACTTCTATATACTAATAGTATAAAAAGTACCAATATAAGGTCACCTAAAAAACAACAAACAGATAACTGTCTATAATAAGTGGGATTAGCAACTAGGGAAATAATGTAAGTAACCTGCTACAACAGCGTAACTGTCAGTAAAAGGAGTCTCATTAACAGCTGAATGTCCGAAACTTATGATATTTTTCTTTGATTTTGAGGAGCCCTTTATAGGTAGCCTTAACAAAAGATCCGGGTGCTCCTCTGCTTTCTCACGCTTATAATATCTTCTGAAGGTTGTAATTCCATTCTTTTGAAGTTTCTATTGATTAAGGCATGAACACATCACTTTTAAAGGTACAATGTTCTTCCACAGGCTTCTCCGAGGCCACTGACCATATCTTCCCGTTATTACCAGAAAATTATAGCATGATCCAACAAAGAAACTTACATTCTTTTCTGCTTTTCAGACTTATCCGGCTTTTGAGATATTCCTGAAGAGCTACAGTACTTTATGTATCTCCCAGTTATAGAAGTTCCTCCAAGAAGTTTATCTCCAGTGATCTGTTGTTTCTTCTACAGCTTCCAGTTGTAGCTTCTTGACCTGTAGTAAATCTAACAGTGTGCAACATGTGTTGGACACATTTTATTGACTGTAAAACACGTCATCACTAGTATGATTTGTAACATGTAAGCCCTCAAGAAGTGTCTTTCTGAACAATTATCTTAATCCTCACGCTCTTGGTTTGAGGAGAGTAGTCGAGAGAACTCCCTAAGCAACAGAACATAAGTGGTGTGATTATCTTCCTCTCTTTCACCATCTTCTACTTTGTTTTCCGTGTTTTTCTAAAACCTGTAATGAACAATATGTTAGAATGCCGCATGTTGGTTGAGGGAATAAGACTGTTGTCTCCTTATAAGATCTTGAACAATTTTCACCTCATTATCTTGTTTTTGGGTTGAGTTAGGATCTAGATCCATTTTCTTAACATTGTATTAGAGCCACAGCCATCCCTATTCTTGGTTTACCCAATGTTGGATCCTCATATTATATTATTCATGTTCCAAATATCTAATGCTAGGCGTACGACTGGAGAGGGGACCGAGGGGTATGTCCCTATTGGTTAGGAATGAGATGCTGTCTCATTATATGGTTTTGGACGATTCTCACCTCATGAACAGAATACAATACCAGGCAACATTCTCCTCGGATGTGGCTATTCATAGACCAATGTTTGTATGACTTTCAGCATTAGCTGGTTCTTGTGATCCTCTAAAGAATGGTTATTCACAGACCAATCTTGTCTACTTTCTCTACAATACTAGAACATCGATTGTCGCTTAACAAAAATTTATAGAAATTATGAAGAGTGTGTTTTATCTTGGTCTTTCACATGCTTTTAGAAAGTTGTCTGTAATGAGGCTATCGGAATTCATCACTGGTGTTTTAGGTCATTTCTATTTGGCTTACTTTGATGTATGCCTCCAGAGGCTCAAGGAAATGTGTTACATTCTTTTCTCAGGAAAAATTGACTGATCCTACTGCAGCGTCGTCCCCTGTGGTAATCCAGCCTGGTTATGTTCCATATGCTCAAGGAGTGGTTTCAAATAAGAGTGACGGTTTCACCTCGTATCATGGTCAGTTTCACTTCTTCTCGAGAATAGTTAGTAGATTAAAATTGCTCTTTTTCTTGAGCATGAAATTTAGATATCTGAATTATGTCTTGTTGGTGTTCATCATAAAAAACACATGAAACTACATTCTTACATTTTTAAGTTCTTTCTCAATGTTAACTCAATATTGAAAAATAAATAAATCCTCCATATGAGAAGTGATGAAAACTCTGATGAACTTAAATCTATGTAGTATAAAGAATTTGAGGTCCCCAACTAGCATGGGATGGAGGTATAGTTTTCTGATTGATTGATTAAGAATTTGAGATGCAGATAGTTCTATGTCGGCAATCTGGACACTATTCTGATTGTTTTCAAAAGCGAAAAGCGCAAAATAGAGGCATGGTCCATGTGATTTTAAGCGAAAAATGAGAACAAGCAAGCACGCACAACCTATTGGAAATGTAAAGAATACCAATATATCAACTCACGATTAGAATAACTAACTCTAGCGTCCAATATATAATAACGTCGATATTAATTCAACTCCTAGAGTTGAGATTCAAACAACAGCTTCTCACTGGGCAACTCATTGTTTGAAGCGTGAACTTGGCTGAATCGTATAGCATATGTAAGATGTTGAGGTCTACAAGTTTTGGGGACAAACACCTGATATCTCAAGTTAAAGCATCTTATAATGTTGTTCTCATCTAGAATTTTGTTCATTGCAGCCACAGTCAGTGTCACCACGCAGCTTATTCATCAGAATGCTCGGATCTTTGAACAGATTTCCGCGAATCTTGTAACACATCAAGTAAGCATGCAGCTTAACTGATATAATTTCAACTTTTTTCTTGTAAAACACCTGATATCTGATATATTGGGGCCTCTCCCTAATAGGCCCCCTCTGTAAACGACAATAACTCTACACTTATATGCTCCACTTCGTTCATGCAGATACACGAGAATACTCGACTTTTGTGTCAGGCTCGAGATAACATCTTCATGATTTTACAAAAGTACGTCTGAAGTCTCTTGAGTATGCCTGTTCCTTTATATCTTCTATATTTTTTTTGTTCTGCAGTTTGTAAAGTCCATCCACTAGGTTAGTAACTGCTAAAAGGCAAGCACTACTAGAAATTCGAACATGATCATCGAGTGAACCAGAAATCCTTATTTTCTGGGTCACTTGAGAGCTTTGCATTACTTGGATACTAATATGTAGCTTTGTTCATTATTCTTTTACTTGTGGCTGTTGAACTATATTGTTAACCTAAGATGTAACCAAATTTGCAGGTTGAATGAGTCGTCATACATACTGAAGCAGATGCCACCACTTCCAGTTAAGTTAGATGAAGAACTTGCCAACTCTATCCTTCCCCCCTCAACTCATGCAATTGGCTGATGAAAGGTTGTCAATGAAGTGCCTGCTTTTGTCATCTCTACCGCGCGCAGAAAGAGCAAGAGAGAGAGAGAGAACGAAGAGTTGACTGACTCGACTACATTTGTTACTACCTTTCGTGGTAGAAATCATAGCTCATGCTCGAAAACATTGTACATTCATAAAATAGAGTGATTATCAAGTTAAGAGTCTGCCTATTCTCACTCTTTTTCTTGCCCACCTCATCAATTAGATGCTTTGGTAAGTTAATGTCAGCTAAGCGTCTGCCTATTCTCACATTCTCTTGCCTACCTTATCTATTTGAACTACAATCTGGATTTAACTTAAAAGGTAATTTATAAGGGTACTGATAGCACATTACCATTTATTGTAGTTAGGTGGGACAGAAGAAAATTTATTTTTGTACCTAATTATTTCATCTGGAGGGGAACCAAAGATAATACTTATTTACATAGACTAGATTTGCGTGTTATTTGAACGAAGATGTTTAACTGGAGAATGAATATTTCTATGAAAAAACATCTTTTCATTTTGAACACTGTTTGAAATGGCTTCAGTTCAAGAGTAAAATTACAAGAGTAAAACCAAACAAATATCACGCCCCGCATTCATGGAACTGGTGAAAAAGAATAAGAAGAAAAAAACACCCATGAGACACCGAAAATACAATCACCTAAACTAATACAAGGATGATCAAAATGATAAATCCATGGGAACGGGGGATAACAAATACACAGCAGCCCAAGTAGTGATACCATTACGAGATGTTCTTAACTGAAGGAGGCCATGACAATCTCCTGTGGCCCATACCATCACCTTTTGCGATTTCACTACCTTCTTGTGGCTCACTTTCTTGCCTTCTCAGGCTTCCAACGGCTAAATCATCAAAGCTTGACTCTGATCTCCATGGGGGAGGAGTCACACAATCAGTATCTCCAAGTGTTCTTTGTGAAGGCTCGTTGCTTGGTTTTGTAGACAAGGAAGAAGAATGACCAACTCTCAAAGCATGCAGTGTTGCAATTGACTCTCTCATCGCAGACATGGCTTCAAAGAATCGAGTGCTAGAAGCTAAAGCAACAGGAATTGGACGAAGCATTTCCTACATTAATTAAAACATCAAACTTGAGGGTTCACGAAGTTCTCCTGCATGCTTCATGCAACAGATCCCAGCATTCCACAGAGTAAAGCTAATTCAGGGTCTCGAAAAGGAATAATTTTGTATCCCGTGTGCACTTTGAGGGTTCAACTCACCAGTTACACAATAAAACAAGAATGCAACACTGCACTAATGATTTCATGGATTCCTAGTTCTTTAATCCTTTTGTGGTTAAACTTTCTTGCATCAGTCTTACCTTAGCGCACATACAAACACGTGCTACTTCTGTACAGATTCAAACGCTCTAACATCTAGTTGCGTCATCCATCTCTGTGCATATTTGTCAGTTATAGCACCCGATAACTACACCACACTTCATTTTATTTTTTCCATCTTATTGGTATTCAAAATTTTCTTTCCATCAAGGAGTATGCAACTACAGTGACAAGCCCGTCCACAAAACGAAAATTAACATTTTCTTGCATCAAACAAATAGGAAAAAAAATTAGCACCATCAAGCACCTGACAACTGTCACCAGGAGAGATATATGCTAATGTGATGGTTCCATTTACCCTTAATAATTCAGGAATCCCCACATGCAAAAAACAATAGCTTCCACACAAAACATATTACTTTAGTACAGCATTATGAATGATGCTTCAACACTCAAAACAATCATAACAAATTAGTTTTATATTTACAACATACGAAGAACGAGTTAATTGGCAGGAGAAAGGAAGAGCATACCCCCCAAACTGTTGGCGGTTCTTTAAAATTCTGACTCCATTGAAAATCTGTTACAGAGGCCGTTAAAGCACCATAATCACTAGCAGCCCTCATCAGCAATTCTGAAAATTGTTTCTGCACAATTCAATAGTTTTAGGCACCTATATCTATTGGCTTGTTAAATGGCTGAATGATTAAATGAACAGTTGAAAAAGCTAAAGACTGATATAGAAGTATCTGAGTTCTTGCTCTCAAGGATACTTAGAGACATGCCTGTCAAAGTGTAACTACTGTGAGCCAGTGTTTCACAAGGTAAATATTGTAAAGTAGGGTGTGTTAAAAGTGAAGTGTTAGTCGCTCATCGACTAAATATAAGATGTAGATTGCATTCTACAACTATAAATAGGTGAGTCTTGTATTCCACTATCCTCGTATTAGCAAAACATCTTTTTTCTTATCTTAGTTTTCGCACTGGGTGTTTCAAGTTTCAAAGGGCCACAAGACAAGGACTAAGCAGTAGCTCTTCTGAAGAGCTCCGCAGATATCCGTGTGTGTGTGTGTGTGTCATCAGTTATTGTTGTTGTTCTACTTTTTTTTTAGTGCGCCAGAGGCACGGTAAGGGGGAACAGACACCAGGGACATGCATGGTCAGATGGAACGGTCATCAGAACTAAGAGCAATGCCGCTAGAATGAGCACCACAAAGGGACAAGAATAATGCACTTTTGAAAAAAAAGGAAGTGCTTTGATTGGGCAATTGGCTTAAGTGGTCACTCTGTGACCAATTGCCCATAGCTACACCCTCACGACCATTCACTCATAGCCAAGCTACGGAGCTACAAGCGTTTGGAATGATGACCTTGAAGATGGAAGCTTCAACAAACCCTTTGGAAATGAGGTCCGCAACATGTTACACATAGCAACAATGGAAGAAAGGACCTAACTTGGTGCTTGGAGCTGAAGAAGAAGCCCTTGGACAGCACTTGAAGGTTGCAGGAACTGTAGCGGAGGCATTACGCAATCACGGAGGAGAGCTGGGAGGCTGATATTGCTGTCGCGGAGCTCATGGAGCAATTAAGGAAGAAGGATTGGAACTAGCAGTCACAGAGTGATCGTAGAAGAGCCTGAGTCGACTGAATATCACGATCGAGGACCTTGAAGGGCAATCGCGATTACCACCTGGAGGTACATTTTCAGCATTTAGCTAATGACGTTTTTAACCTTTTGAAGGGTTACTTTGGGCAAGCTATGTAATAAAATAGGCTTGGTATAATTAGCCCAATACCTAGTTTCGTTCTTTAGCTTTTGATGAACATATTAATGGGTATTCTGGCTTCTCTGGTGAATATGTAGTGAGTAATTAGTGGTTACTTTAGTGAGTACTTTGTTAGTGAATCTCTTAATTGCTTTGACACTTTGCTCTCGGATTGAAAAGAGCTCCAATCTATTGAGTATCCTAATAGTTTAGGCGCTAATAGATTGTATCTTGGGGTGATTACGTGTTGATTAATCTAATAGTTTAGGCACTAATAGATTGTATCTTGCGGTGATTACGTGTTGATTAATCTAATTATTACTAGTTCCCTTTCAATTTTGTATCTAACTTCTATCATTTCAATTCCTTGTTACCTTTTTCTTGTTTGTGATTGTGATAATCTTGGTATCAGATATAGGTTAAAAAATTTCTTGTTGATTGTTTTTGATTATCAAATCAGAGAAAAAAAATCCGAAAATTACCCCAAATAAAAAGTTCTTGAGCTTGGTTGAGTTTGAATTTCTGTGGATGAATTCGAGTTTTGGTTGTTAATTACTGTTGAGATTTTTTTGGAGAAAATATGTGAATTAATTGTTGTTGCAAATCAATCAAATGAGATCCGAGAATTGGGTATTCAATTGAAGAACATTGTTGAACTTTGAGCTTGAATTTGAAAATCAAAATCTGAAAAATAGTGTTTGAAAACGATTGGGTGTGATTGAATGTTGTTCTATATACTTGTTAGAATTGTATCTGAAGTGGAGAGTGTTTGGAATCGATTTGGTTGGGATTTGAATCATATTTGGGAGAAAGCTGAAGCTAGTTTGTTAAGGCTTGAAGAGCACCTGAACCTAGTTGAAGGTCCGAGATCACCAGCTTCAAGCCGCTTCCACGAAAGGCAAAAATCCACTTGTGCATCGCGATCGCGAACGTTTTTCAGGGCGCAAGGGCTGCGATTGAGACTCCATGACCGTGATAGCGGTCGCACCATCAGTTTTCTTGCACTAGAAACCACATGTTTTGACAGTGTTCTTGGGTACAAATTTGCAAAGTTTTTCAGGCTGCAAGGGCCGCGATTGCGACTCCAGGACCACGATAGCAATCTCACCATCATTTTTCTTGCACCAGAAACTACAGGTTTTGACAATGTTTTTGGGTTCGAATTTGGGATTTTCCACTCCGTTTCAATTTTTTTAATTTTCCTACCTAATTAACACCAAGTAAATTGTCCCTACTTGTGTTTAGCTAGTTTTTGAGCTTTGCGTCATTATTTCCGCGCTAATTGCCTTAAAGCTTTGTTTCTTTGTTTACGTTGTGACTTTTGTTGGTTCAAGTCCATATTTGCTTGTTTGTCCTTGAAAGAACACAACTTCCACTCCATCCCAAAGACGATTGGAGCTTGTTTTGAAGCCTTGGGACATAGTTTAAACGTTGAATTCTGTTCAACAATATTATGCTATTCAAATACAATGAATCTAATAAAATTGTAATCTATAAAAGTTCTTCCACAAAATGATGTTGATTTTTCCCAATCTTCAACAAAAAAGGTATTTGCGATAATGATAAGCTCTTCAGTAATCATTATATATTAGGTCAAGCATCTATCTCTAGAGGTCTAGGTATTCCAGGAAGATAAGCTGATTACAGTTGGCAAGTAACAAACCTGATATTCAGCTTCAACAGGAATGCAATCCAACGAATATGGTTGTTGAAGGCGAGCTATTATGCGGTCCTACAAAACCCGCAGAAGATTTTTATGCAAACATAACAACAAAATGAAACAAATAAGGAAAGAAATCACAATGACAAAATAAATAAATTATGTAATTCTGCTATTGGATGAAATTTGCTTCACTAAGACCAGATAAAGTTGCCAAAGTTCTTTGCTAGAGCAACTGCAAGCTAATGCAAGAATTCTTGATAAAATTTTCTGGTCTCATCTCAGGGCAGGCCTTACTTTCTTCCACTGCATTTCAATAAAATGTTCCTCTTTTATTTTTGATAAGTAACGTTTCAATAAAATGTTCGCCATATTAAATATTGAAGGTTTTCACATTACAAGCAGCATTCAGCTACTGACTGATCAATAACTCCTACACATTGCACGACTCCGCTCCCTCTTTCTTTTCCTCTCACTACCACTGACTCCTGCATGCAAGAATACAAGAGTGCACAAAGAAGCACATCCACAATACTTTCATGAATACAGCTGTCCACAAACAAAAAGACGATGCAGCTGTACTCGAAGAAAAGAGAAAATGCATCACACACGCATATAGAGACCAACATCATTCTTCCTTTTCACCATCTATACTAGATACTGCAGAAACAAAGTTCTTTATTCCATATTATCCTTGCATTAATACATCTTTAATTCATTCAGTGAACAAAACCTACACAAATCAGCAACCACTTGAATAATCATATTCATATCTCGAAATTCATTTAGTTTTTCTTCTATGTGTCTTAATGTGTTTATTCTGGTGGTCCTAAATAATTATGTCCAGAAAGTGCACATGCTGCATGTGATGCCCCCTCCTCTGGAAAACACAAAAGCATTGACGAATGGAAGAACATCAATCATTTGACACAAATAGGATTGATGCCTCCCCATGACAGTAGGGAATTTTGTTTAGTTTCAAAAAGGTGGATAGAGAAGATCATGATGAAATATTTGAATATCACCAAATGTAACTAGGCAGAAAATAGAAGTTAAAACTCAGATTAAGTCAATTACCTTATTCTGAATAACGTCCTTCAAAATAGTAGTAATCCTTTGCAATGTTTCAATCTTCTTTTCCATTTCACTGACATGTGTCAGATGAGCAACATTTTTGTCCTCCTAAAGTTGTAACACATTACTATGTTAGTTCATGATATCGTCTAAAAGACTACATTTTTCAATTACCAAAGCTAAATAGATGACAATATCGAATAGTTAGGTGTGTAAGTTGTAAAATTTTCAAATTATTTTGAACTGTTAAGTAACCATGCCCTGCTGAAATGGATAGGACATATGCAATATTAGGGTCAAGTGAAAAGTCGAAGTGCTATAAATTCACACCACATTCACTAGTAGAACATCGTGTTGGATAATTTAAAAAGGATGAAATTCTTAAGAATCTGAACAATGTCACCTTTCGACCTTGAAGTTCGACTTGTAAATCAGCAATTTTCCTTTGAACAGCAGTGAGTTCTTTCAAGACCCTTATCAAATCATCACCATTTTCACCAGTGGTGGAGGATAAGTTTTGGATCTCCTCCTAAACAACGGGAATGTTTTTGAATTTCAATCAATAAATCTCAAATATGAATATTGCTACAAAAATTCAGCAGTACAAGACTCAACTAAAAAGAAAAAAGTGTGGACCTGGGAATTGGGAGGAGTCGGAAGAGAGAAACCGAGTTCAGAAGCAATAGAAAGAGCATCAGACATTCCACCAAGTCTTCTCATTGGTTTCCTTCCAACCCATGTAGGATTTGACTCGCTTCCCATCATCGCATTGGATTTGGATTTTCCTCTCTCTCTCTCTACACAACGTCTACTATATATGTACCAACTTCAAATTTTTTAAACTTCCAAGTTCCGGTCGGCCAGATCGCTTCCGCAACAAAGCTCCTTCGTTGTTAGTATTATTACTTTTAGATCCCTTTAGGTTTGGAAAACAGCACTTCCGCTCCCTTGTTGTTTGGAATATATGGTAGATACATCCCTTTTGCCAATAATCTAAGTGTATGGGATAAAATTGATTATAATAAATGACCGAATGAATAGCATGACACGTGGAACCGAAGAGAGGTAAAAGGCGAGTCAAGTAACAACCAGTACCGAAAACAACAACTACAATTGACATCGGGTAAATCCCAAAGGGAGCATAGTCAACGGGAGCAGATCGAGTATTTGCCATCGGATAGCATTCAATGAAAGAATATTCTCTAACATTAATTGGGCAACCGTTGCAAAGAATATTTGCATTCATAGCTTGCCGTTACATATTCATCAATGACTCTTTTATTATCATTTAGGTGGGGCTTGATCCTAAGATCTTGTTTCCCTATGTATAGCTATAAATAATAGGCTATATCGCCATTGTAAGACACGAAAATTCTGGGCAAAATATATGCTATATTTTACTTTCGCTCTCAATTAAACAATTGTGTTGGCTCTTTACCATTTCTTTCATTTTTGTTCTCGGAGACATAGCGCTCGGGGCCAGGCTTGTCATCTTCTTCAATTTCAATTGCTAAGTCTCATTTTTAATCTTATTTCTTTATTATTTTTGAATCAAAACAATTCGCTTGTCTATAAATCAAGTAACAAATTTAATTGTACCGTTTTACTGGCAAACACTAAGGTACAATAGCGCCCTGCCTATAGGAATTAATTAAAGGGGAAACTTAACTATTTCCCGTTACTCAACAATCGGTAGTAGTTGAGCTTTTAAATATATAATGCCTTCTGAAATTTAATGTTTAAGGGTCGTTTTGGTTATAGGAATTAGGATTATAATCTCGGGATAGAATTCGAGATTTTATTTATTTCATATTTGGCTATAAATATTAACTAATATCGGTAAAAAACATTACAACCATCTAGAGCCTGTTATTTTTGGGTTTGTCTCAGCCCCTAATCCATAAGACTAGAACCGTTGAAAAGTTTAGACCTATTTGGTCCTGAATAAGTGAGAGTGCTCCTTCTAAAAGTCTTCCGGGCTTCAGTATACTTAGATCTAAAATCTATACTATATTAAAAGCACGAAGGCCCTTAGCGAAATGTCGTTCGTCTTTTCTGCCCTTTAAAAATAGAGTTCACATTGGGCAAAATAGTCATTCTAATTAATTTCCTAATATTTAGGAATAGTCATTTAATTATTCCACTAATATCTAAAAATAGTCATTTAATTTTACTAGAAATCTTTCCTTATTAAAAATATATAAAAACTCTTAATATTTTGGACTTTAAAAATAATAAAAGTTTGCCTTATTTAAATTATTTCCTCATTTAAACTAACATACTTTTCATATTAAGATAATATGAATTATATATTCTTTGATGGGTGTGGAACTCACTTGAGGGACAAAGAGTATGTTTATAATTTTAAATCAAAAGATTCAAACGCCATTAGTTATGTATTTTATTTTGAATTTAGTTTTGAAAGCTTAAAATTCTAAAAAAGAATTTCCTGGTTTAGGATTTTTGTTGTCTTTTTATACTTCGTGTGTTTTTAGGCTCATGATTATCTTTAGTTACTAATATAACTATGAACTCATGACAAATATCAATATTAATAGTCAGATTCTCATGATAAAGCCATCCAAATAATTAAAATGATCATGTTTCAGCAAATTATTTGTAAATTAAGAGAGATAATATCCAGTCAGTTGAATTCAAATACCACCACTAAATATTGTTAAAACAATAAAATGTATATGCGTATAAAAATAGATATTGCAAACACTTTTATAATGATTTATCTGAATGCACAGTACAAGAAATGTTTAATAGATTTTATACATTTTGAGAATTATATTACATAACGATACCTTCATGTTTATTAAGATAATAATAAATATTAATTTTTTTACCTTAATTTTTTATGGTAATCATTTTATTTTATTTTTTCTAAAAACACGTGTAGTTGGGTTTAAACAACACCCATCCGATTAAATTGTTCGTATGATAGTTAAACCTAATAATATGGAGTCTTTTTTTATTTTTTGTATTTTCAGTAAGGAATAAGATGAAATTCATATAATGTACTTGAGCAAAAAAATTACTTTTTAAGGCCATAAAGAGTATAATATTGTTACAAGATATATTTGAGTACAAGTTAGCATATTATTCTGATGTCGAGCAACTAAAGCAAATGCACAATTTCTATACCAAAATCATGATAAGACATTAGAATAATTTTATGTGATGTACGTAATTTTTTCTTTATTAAGTTAGCCATATATTATCAATATTTATCATTTTCAAGAGCTTGTGATTTTTTCAATTTTATTTATAACTCAATTACATATGTTAATAGTATTTGTGTATTTTTTTTAAAAACTTATACTCACTGGCATGAAGTACACGCGCAACGCGCGTACTCTAAATCTAGTAAAGAAAAAGTGGGCGCGTAAGATTCTAAAGCAAGGCCAACCAACCCTCCTAGGGGTGTAAATGGATATTCAAAAATCGGCCAAAGCGTACCGCACCGAACCCATTTTTAGGTTTGTTTTTAAGAAACCGTAGGTTTTTATATAAATCTATAATCGCACCGATAATTAGGGTAGGTTTTTTATTTTATAAAAATAAACCGGAAACAATACCGAACCGTACTGAATAAATTTTACATGTGGAAAATATATTTATCTAGTAAGTTTAAAACTAATAATGCGTTAGATTTTTCTTTGGGCCTTGGAATTATGGAAAACTATTACAAGCCAACAAGTAATTAAACTCAAAATACTAATTCCTAAAACCTATTATGCTACTTCTACTTAAACTAAGTTATTTCAAGTATCTTTATTAGCAAGACACAAAGTATTATAGGAGGAGCAACCTACAATGTAATGAATATGTTTCCTTTCATATATTAGGAGTAGGACATGTATTATATATATAGGGCTCATTGTATCATTGTCATAATTAATCAATAAATATATTTTTCTCCCGTGCATTCTCACATGGTATCAGAGCATCGGTGAGAAGAGATCGTTGTGCGTCATTCCAGCGACATCCAGGAAGAAAGAACTCAGTCACCGTGCAATTTTCCGGTAACTTAAGTGACTGGTTGCGTCAAAGTCACTAATTATCAATGTTGTGCAAAATCCAACACCACCACAAGGTTCCCAAGAGAGATCCGACCAAACCCCAGAAAAATTCACCGGAAAATACTCACCCACGCGCCGTCACGCGCCTGTTGGAGATCTGCTTCCGGCGGCGCGTCTGTCACACGCGCCGGCGCGTCTGTCACACGCGCCGGCGCGTGTGACCTCTTCCGGTCAGATTTTGAAAAAAATTCTTCAGGACAGTTTCATCTCCTTGCAATTCCGAGTCCATTAGTACTATTTCCGACAGATTCCGACAACTTTGGAATTTTTCGGCGAGCTATAGTGATTTTTCCGGCGTGAACAGTGATCCCTAGAAAATTTCTGCTTTTTCCGGCATGATATTATAATGGCATTCGTATCGGAAGCCTTTAACTCACAATCCGTTGGATCCAATGTATTGAATCCAATCCAGATGGTTTCTTTACCGAATTATATTGAGTTCCTTCAGCACAAAACACGTAAACAAACATCTTTAGGATTAGCCTCCGTTGTTCCAACAAATAGTAGCATGACTTGTGTCTCCCAATCTTCACCTTCTGAGTCTTGGGTCATTGATTCAGGTACATCTGATCATATTTCTGGTAACAAATCTCTTTTCACTAGTATTTCATATTCTCAATCTCTTCCAACAGTCACAATGGCCAATGGGTCTCAAGCCATGGCAACTGCAATAGGTCAAGCAAGTCCACTTCCTTCCTTACCTTTAGACTCTGTTCTTTATGTTCCTGGTAGTCCTTTTAATCTCATAGCTGTTAGTCTCTTAGCCAAATCACTTAAATCTGCTATTTTATTTCTTGATGACCTTGTTTTTATACAGAAATGCAGTACAGGGCGGATCATTGGTACCGGACGTGAATCAGATGGACTTTATTACCTTATCCTTGCAAAATCACATGGACTCGCATCTTGTCTTCCTCCAAAAACTTGTCCCGTTACTGATTCACCAGATTTATTACATAAACGGTTAGGACATCCTAGTTTGTCAAAACTTCAGAAAATGGTACCTGGCTTATCTCACTTGTCCACTCTAGAGTGTGAGTCATGTCAGCTCGGTAAGCATAGCCGCTCCTATTTCCCGTGGCGTCTTGATAATTGAGCAGAGTCACCTTTTACTTTAGTCCATTCAGATGTTTGGGGTCCTAGTCGGGTCAGTTCTACCTTGGGATTCCGCTACTTTGTCAGTTTCATTGATGATTATTCCAGGTGCACTTGGATATTTTTGATGAAAAATCGGTCTGAGTTATTTTCTATTTTCCAGACCTTCCACGCTGAAATTCAAAATCAATTTGGGGTTTATCCGCACATTTCGCAGTGATAATGCCCTAGAGTATTTGTCTTCCCCATTTCAGCAGTTTATGAACTCCCATGGGATTATTCATCAAATATCTTGTCCGTACACATCCCAACAAAATGGGGTAGCTGAAAGAAAGAATTGACATCTTATTGAAACTGCTCGTACCCTACTCATACAATCTCATGTTCCGCTGCGTTTTTGGGGAGATGCAGTTCTTATATCTTGTTATCTTATTAATCGTATGCCATCTTCGGCTATCCAAAATCAAGTTCCATTCTCTGTCCTGTTTCCCCACTTACCTTTATTACTCTCTTCCACCCCGTGTCTTTGGGAGTACGTGCTTTGTTCATGACCTTACTCTAGGAAAAGATAAGTTAGCTCCTCATGC